>NW_027109708.1:386132-391256 GCF_000696795.3 Halyomorpha halys
TTAAAATCAGATACTTAAGAGAATAGTAAATCAGGAAACATAGTCACAGTGATCAACAACATCCATTGAAGGTTCATGAAGGGCACATTATGGATAGAGCCCTTGGTCAGTAACAAGACTTAGATAGTGTAATATAGTGTATTAGCTATTAGCTCTTTGGATAACCATTTGATTAGGCATTCATTTGTTATGTTGTTAGTGACTAACTTGTTTTTGAATAAAAAGGATGTGCTACTGAGTATTGTGTAGTTTACTTTCTAGAATTTAATTAATAATTAACGTAAATAACACATGGTGTCAGGTGAAAATTAGTCCAAAATGAATAATTTCAACACAATACTCCCAACGCTCCAATTTGACCAGAACATCTCAACTAAATGGCCGAAATGGAAACAAACTTCATTCTCCATCTCAAAGCCATTGAAAAATACAATTGTAAGGATGAAGAATTGAAGATTGCCATATTACTAACACATAGGGGTGAAGAAGCTATTGAAATTCACTCAACATTTCAAGGTAAGAAAACAACTTTAGATGATGTTATCAAAATGTTCGATGAGTATTGCATCCCCAATGTGAATCTGGCTATGGAATCATTTAAATTCAATAAAATTAAACACCAACGGGGCAAACCTTTGGTAATTATCTCACACAATTAAAATCCCAAGCTATAAACTGCAGCTTTGTCTGCTCTAATGCTGAGACATCCTTCTCTGACTGGATAATAATTGATCACATTGTCAGTAATCATAACAACATAGATGTTCAAAAAGCCTTGCTTAAAGAGACTAAAACACTTACATTAGATGAAGTTACCCAAATTTTTCGGGCAGCAGAAGTTTGAAAACCTTACAGTCTAGAGATGGGCTCATGGTGAAGAGATACAGCCTGATGTGAATAATACTAACAAGTTCAATAAATTCAAGCTGCCAAAACCTACCCGTTCTGTAACTGTCCATGAATATAAATGTAAAAAATGTACCACCCACCCACCTAGAAATTGCCCAGCCTATCGGAAAAAGTGTATTGTGTATGGTGGGTTTGGCCATTTTAAAGTAAGGTGTAGGTTTCAGAAAAAGAAGGCTGTAGTTAATGAGGTTGATGAAGATTCCTTATCATCTGAGTCAGTATTTGACTGCAACATTTTATCAGATGTGAAGGCAATAACTTCTAACTTATGGAAAGAGTATATTAACATTAATGACATTCCTGTTTTGTTTAAGTTAGACACAGCTAGCGATATCAAAATTTTGCCACTTAATATCTGGGAAAAAATTGGACAAAGTAAATTTTCTAAAACTTCAATCAAAGTAAAATCTCTTGGAGGATTTATTTCTAAACCTTTGGGTATTACAGTGTTAAAGACAGTATATAAGAATAAATCCCATAGTGCGGAGTTTTTATTGATGAATATTGACTCATCACCAATATTGAGTGTTGCAACCTATGAGAAGCTGGGACTCATTAAACGGACATACACACTGTCTAATTTAAATGACTCTCCAAATAAGAGTTTAGATGAAGAACATCAATTTATTACAATTAATAAAGATGTATTTTCAGGGTTAGGCAAAATACCCTATGAAGTAAAAATAACCCTTAGTAATGATGTAGCACCCATGGTTAGACCTACTAGAAGACTGCCAGAGTCTCTTAAATCTAAACTCAAGAAGGAGATTGACAGGCTAGTAAATTTGGGAGTTATTCGGTCCATTGAAGAATCCACTGACTGGGTCCATGATATAGTAATAGTTGAAAAGAAAGATGGATCTATTAGGCTCTGTTTAAACCAATCCCACTAAATAAATACATCAAGTGATATACCCCCAGACCCAAGAGGAACTGATTGCAAACTTAAGTGGTAAAATATGGTTTACTGTACTTGACATGAAGGAAGATTTTCATCAGTTCCCATTGGATGAAAACTCTAGTAAGCTATGCAGTTTGAACACACCTTTTGGCCGCTATCGTTTTCTAAGGGTACCTTATGGTTTATCTAACTTTCCTGAAATATTTCAATGGGAAAATACTAAAATGTTTGGTGATATTGAAGGAGTGCAAATCATGTTTGATGACATTATAGTCTTAGGCAGAACAGAACTTGAGCATGCTAAAAGTCTGGAGGCTGTCTTAAAGAGAAGAAGACAGTTCAACATTAAATTTAATAGTATTAAACTTCAATTTAAATTAAATGAAGTGAAATATTTGGGGTTAATTTTCGGAGCTGATGGAATTAAACCTGATCCTTTGAATGTAAATGCTCTTTCCAACATAGTGCAACCTCAATTGTTGGTTAAGGATCTTCAAAGATTTTTAGGTGCGGTAAATTTTTTTAATAAATTTATTCCTGCATATTCCCAAGTTCCTGCCCCTCTGCGACACCTATTAAGAAAGAATGTACAGTGGATGTGGTCTGGGTCTCAAAACCTAGCGTTTTCCAATGTAAAGTCCCTTAAATGTAAATCACCAACTCTTAAACCGTTGGATCCATCGCTCAAGATTGAAATACAATGCCATGCCAGTAAGGATGGTTTGGGAAGTATTTTACTTCTGTGTGGGTAGCCTGTAGTTTTTTCATCTAGAAGTCTTAAAGACTCAGAGAAGAACTATAGCCAAATAGAGAAGGAGCTGCTTAGTTTGTGCTTTTCTGTCTCTCTTGCTTTAGGGTATCTCATGCACTGTCTCCCCCCTTACGCCCAACACCTCCCCTTCTTTAAAAAAATATCCCCGTATTCGCGCATGATCCCGTTTCTTCAGTTTTCCTCGTGGCTTATCGCTCCCACCCTCATGCTGTTATCTCTGTCTAAACCCTGGCACTCAAACTCTTTTCCCCCTATTTTAATAACTCATCACCCATCTCCATTTTTTATCCGCGCTCTCATCTTTCTCAATAGATCACACCCTACAATCACTTAGTAATCTCACGGCATTTTCCCCACTACGTGAACCGTGAGCTTATCTCCCACAACCCCCCATTGACTTAACCCCATTCTTGCCTCTCCCATAACGCTATAGAGCCCACCCAAGGTGACTAATTTACAACCACATACCTGCACCTGGGGTGTCTCCTTTTCGCCACTCTTCTCATCGCCTCCCAACATAGGATGGTGTTCGAGCTCCCGGTGTCAATAAGACATCTCATTCCTCCCACGCTGACAGTAGGCAGACCGCCTTGCTTCCCTCTGATGCTGTAGTTGATTAATGTAATGTAGTTGATTAATCCCTTCAGATGTTGTCATGACTTCTTCTCCACTCCGGCGCTCGCCCCCATACCTGTCTGGGATTTTTCCGTGAGTCCTCCTGTATTCTCTGCATTTCTTCTCCTTCCGTCTCTGACGCCTCAGAAGTTACTGGTGACGCCGTTGTCGATCTTCCCGATCTTAGAACCCTACTTCGCCTTACTCTTTGGGCATTCACTTCAATGGGTTCACCGAGGTTCACTTCTCTTCTCTTATATATATAGGGGCATTGTTTCGCGATATGACCCTCGTTTCCGCATTCAAAGCACCTGGTGCGCGGGCATTGCGCCACCACGTGTCCCACTTTACCTACCGTAACCGTGGCATTTCCGATCCTCTCTTCGCCCGTTGCTTCTGCGTTTCGCCTGGTTCAACTTATTCTCCTGTCCCTTCCGCTGTCTCTACTTTCCCGCTTTCTCCAAGGATTATGAGAATACCTCGGTCTATTGTACTCCATTCGCGTACAACCCGACTCTTCCACTTCCACTCGGGCTTCCTCCTTTCAAGCACTCGAGTCCATCAATTCCTGAGCACATTGAATAAAGGAGCGCTTCCTCGGCAAGCCTTCCTTTTTCCCCAGTTCTTTCGCTAACTGAATCTTTAATATGCCCGATAAAAACTGCATCCGGCCTTCTAAGTGATATGCCGCCATCATTTCCCTTACCTTGTCAGCGATACGGTTATACCTCGCTAGCAGCTCGCAAGCATACTGCCCACTCGACTGCTTAGGTTTCCTCGTTTCCCTAAACATCATGAAAATGCCTTCTTCTGGGGTCCATCGTCCTCCTCCGAATGCTTTCTTCAACTTAGCTTTGACGACGACCAAGAATGTCTCCTCATCAGCCTGGATCTGATTAAGGATGCTGCGTTTCACCCTACAGACGACCGCTGCCCACAACGCTCCAGCGCCTTCGCCATCAAGTAGATTTTCATTCGTCTTCGCTTATAGATTATAATTCGGACTATTAATCTATCCCCTCCTTTAAGGAAATGATTCAATTCCCCTATCTCCCCAGTGAATCGTTCCAGATCGAAAACAGCTTTTCTCAGGTCTTTTTTAATATTTATTTTATTTTATACCAGATCGGGCTGGCCTTACATAGTTGATATGACCGTTATATTATATATATATATATATACTGTCTAATTTAAATGACTCTCCAAATAAGAGTTTAGATGAAGAACATCAATTTATTACAATTAATAAAGATGTATTTTCAGGGTTAGGCAAAATACCCTATGAAGTAAAAATAACCCTTAGTAATGATGTAGCACCCATGGTTAGACCTACTAGAAGACTGCCAGAGTCTCTTAAATCTAAACTCAAGAAGGAGATTGACAGGCTAGTAAATTTGGGAGTTATTCGGTCCATTGAAGAATCCACTGACTGGGTCCATGATATAGTAATAGTTGAAAAGAAAGATGGATCTATTAGGCTCTGTTTAAACCAATCCCACTAAATAAATACATCAAGTGATATACCCCCAGACCCAAGAGGAACTGATTGCAAACTTAAGTGGTAAAATATGGTTTACTGTACTTGACATGAAGGAAGATTTTCATCAGTTCCCATTGGATGAAAACTCTAGTAAGCTATGCAGTTTGAACACACCTTTTGGCCGCTATCGTTTTCTAAGGGTACCTTATGGTTTATCTAACTTTCCTGAAATATTTCAATGGGAAAATACTAAAATGTTTGGTGATATTGAAGGAGTGCAAATCATGTTTGATGACATTATAGTCTTAGGCAGAACAGAACTTGAGCATGCTAAAAGTCTGGAGGCTGTCTTAAAGAGAAGAAGACAGTTCAACATTAAATTTAATAGTATTAAACTTCAATTTAAATTAAATGAAGTGAAATATTTGGGGTTAATTTTCGGAGCTG
>NW_027109708.1:391716-393188 GCF_000696795.3 Halyomorpha halys
ATGTATGTGTATGTATATGAATAACAATTTAAAAAACTTTTTTGGATCGCAGGAATTCCTTGAATGGAATAGGAAAATAAAAATATATCAACTCATTTTCTTCAAAAGAATGGTAGTAGTTTTAGTTACCATTAAAAATAACATAAGACTATACATTAATAAAACTTTATTTTTATGTGGAATGTTACCTGTTAGTGTTTTATATATTTTATTTTATACCAGTATCGGCCTGGTAGGCCTTACATGGTTGATATAACCATTATATTATAAATTTATTTTTTTTAACAGTTGATTATGGAGGGGGGGGGGGTTATAGTCTTATACAAAAGACACCCCTAACTATAAACAATGTTATTTTTAAAAGAAGGAAAAAAAATTAAAAAAATAGATAATAATAATGCTTCTTAATAAAAGAGGAAAGTAAAATTAATAACAAAAAATAATGATATTGGTACACTTAAATAAAACAAACAATTGCCCTCTAATAGTAAAAAGAAACAAGTTAATTTGAAAAAGGGACAAGAGAAGAAAATATAAAAATAAAAATAATAATAATCAATAAATAAAATGAGTAATAAAAAAAGTAAAATAAAGGTAGTGTGACTATGAATTAATTATATATTTATTAAAATTTATAAAAGAATGTCCTGCAGCAGTCTCGGCTTCAGTCTTCGGGTTGAGGTTGTGTTTCTCAGGTTGTAGGTCACTGCTCCTTTAACTGTCGGCAACTGAGAGTGGAACTTCATGAACCATTTTTTGATGTATTCCTCTATTGACTCCATGTGTAATTCGCAATGCAATTGGCTATTTCTTCATCAAGGAGCATTAACTGCGATTCTTAGGACTTTATTTTGAAAAGATTGTAGTTTTTTCCTTTTCGTAAAGGATGCCGCACCCCAGACTTCACAGCCATACATCAGCAGTGGCCTGAGAATTGTTTTAAATATAAGAACAGCTGTTTCTGGTTTTAGTTTGGAATTTCTGTTTAGGATAGGACATAGCATTGCTAACCTTAGATATACCTGTTAGTGTTAAGTAACACCCACGAGTGATCATATTATCACTAATAGTTGAACTATATTGTAATTTATTTTCATAAAAATTATTTTTATTTTAGTTTAAGATTAATGTATTAAATTTAGAGCTTTCAGTTGAGTGCCTTATAAAAGTGGGCAAATGATTGGTTAGTAATTAGGCATCTTTTAACATTATATGCCTACCGCAATTGTTCCGGTAACCTACGGCAACAGAAAGGTTGAATCGGAAAGACTGCCGTGTGGACCAGTAGCGCCCATGTGGCCAGCATCAAAAGCTTGCCTCCTCCAACGCTTGGTAGCAAGAGAAGCAAGCCAGGGTGTGAGAGAGCAATCTTGTCTTGCAAAGCAGTTCATCATTTCTTTGTCTCTGACATCAGGAATCCACCATGAGTGAGTAAAACTCTTGGAGTTGTTCCCAGCAGTAGAGAGGAGAGG
>NW_027109708.1:393485-394539 GCF_000696795.3 Halyomorpha halys
TTCATTTTTCATTTATACAGTCCACTTCAACCCAACCAGCAAACCAAAAATGAAGTGTGTCCGGCAATTTCAGTTGAGGGCATACTTCATACATAATGGTCCTGTCCTGGGCCGGATTAATAAAATTCTAAAGTTTTAATTTTCAAACTTAGTGTTAACACATAAGGACCATACATAATGGTCCCATACCTGGCCGGATATTTCTAAATTCTAATAATGTTTTAAGTTTCAAAATCAGTGTTCACACATAAAGTCCATGCCAGACCTAATCATTCATTAAGTTCAGATTTATTGTTCAATTAATTCAAGTATAGTTCAGTGAAATAGTATTGTATAAACATAATTTATTGTTCTCACCTGAACTAAGAAAAAGGCCATTTCAGCTGGGTTGATGATGTTCTATACTTACATGTTTAATTACAATTTAATGTCAATATTAGGAAGGAAATTACTTACTATAACATAGCGCAGAATATATATTCACACAATGTTATTTTCGCTGAGTTAAATTAAGATTCATTAAACCTTCATTTCCTAATTGCCATGTTGTTAACAATTAATACTCTTAATGAATCTTAAATTCAGCAATTTAGTGGGCAAAATTCTTAAATGTATTGCCTATATGTTCTGTTTCTGTTTCATTTATGTAAGTTTTCAAGTGTAACATGCTTATGCACAGAGATAGCTAACTAACCTGAAAGAGAATTCATTAAACATTTCAATCTATTGCCAATTTTCAATTTATTAATAAAGTTTAAGTTTAATTAATTTGTCTTAGGTTATTTAATTCAATTTCAAGTATATTCAAATTAATTTTGTTCATATCACATGCATTATAACCTAACTTCACAGTGATAAGGAATACCTTAATAAAACATTCACTTTATTTCTCACAATTTTATTCATTATTTCCACAGTATTCATTTATAAATTAATTAACATACTGTTAATAAAAGTAAAGTCTTTAGTCTATACAAGTTATAAACAACTGTTAACCTATTACCTTAAATTCACTTTAATCATACATGTTTTGTTGTTTTATCTCTTAGTTAGA
>NW_027109708.1:394589-403010 GCF_000696795.3 Halyomorpha halys
TAGGGGTGAAAAAAATTGTTTATTATATCCTATTATTGTATCTCTTTTTTTTTATGATTATACCATGTATGTGTAATTTATATATGTCCGATTACGGATTGATAAGTATGCTGTGTGAGATAGCAACCTAATGTATTTAGGCAGCATAGATAAATAAAGTATTTCTCTCTCTCTCTCTATTAAAGTCTATAACAGAATGTCCTGCAGCAGTCAGGGCTTCAGTCTTCGGGTTCAGGTTGGGTTTTCCAGGTTGTAGGTCACAGCTCCTTTAACTATCGGCAACTGGGAGTGGAACTTCGAGAACCGTTTTTTGATGTGATCCTCTATTGACTCCATATGTAATTCGCGATACAATTGGCTATTTCTTATGAACCAAGGAGCATTAACTGCGATTCTTAGGACTTTATTTTGAAAAGATTGTTGTTTTTTCTTTCCGTGAAGGATGCCGCTCCCCAGACTTCACATCCGTACATCAGCAGTGGCCTAAGAATTGTTTTAAATATAAGAACAGTTGTTTCTGGTTTTAGTTTGGAATTTCTGCTTAGGATAGGATATAGCATTGCTGACCTTGCATAAGTTTGAGTTAGTTTGATGTTGATATGGTGATTCCAGGTAAGGCGGCGATCTATGTGAATTCCCAGGTATCTACTGTTTCACTGGCAGGATTCTATTTCTCATTTTAACTTTAAGGATTAGATTAGGTGGTTCTGGTAGGCGTCGGAGAGTAATAACTTTTGAGTTACATTTTTCAATGTTCAAGCTAATCATCCATTTAGTGAAATATTGTTCTAGATCATTAAGGTGACTTTGCATTGTGTTTCTAGCTATTATTATGTCGTCATCTCACGTCTTGAGCCGTTGCCGTGTGGACCTTGATCCATTCTAGGGTGGTTGCGTGAGCTCCTGCCAACGGGACTTCCGGTAGTGGGGCAAGCTCCTGCTGCGGTGGCAGGTTGACTGCCTCTGGAGGTGGTGGGTTGTTTTCGACTGGAGGTGGTTGGCTTCCTATGTTGAAGTCGTCAAGGTTCAGCACACCCGCTCTCACTTTGGTATTGTTAGCCATAATTCAAAAGGCTGATTAAAATAAAAAAAAATAAAAAAATAATAATAATAATGAAAACATATAAAATTAAAAAAATTAGACTGAAAAGAAACAGGCTTCTTCTTGCGATTAAAATTGGTTCAGTAATCCGTGATCCCGGGTTTCGGCACCGGATACGTGATAGCAAGTTCTAAACTCAAAAAAAAGGAAATAAGGGACGAGAAAATACACTCACGTTGCTGATAATAGACTGTTAAGTTATATTTACTATATAATTAGCATATAGTATAGAGCTTATCATTAACTCTTCATGTTTTCAGAGAAGTTTTATTTTTGTTAATTTTCTGTATAACCATTTTTAACTAGCAATGATAGAAGATGTTTAATGCATTTATTCATGCTGTGATATGACATATACTCAATTGAAAAAATAATAATCTTACTGATATATTGATTTTTAAAAAATTAATAAATCTAAGTAACATGGATTAACATTTAACACTTGAAAAAACAAATGGGGGAAAACTAATAATATGTAAGACTAATGAATCACAATCTGTAAAAACGATGATCCAATATTCATTGTGAGGATGTCAAAATGATGGTATTAGGATACAACAGGCTTTCCTTGTTGTATTGTCTTCCCTCTTAATTTTGCTGAAGGCTGAAACTAAATTACAACCTTCTGAATACTCACAAACTTATATTACAACTTCAGTTCTCATCCCTTACACCAATGCTACCAAATGTGGACATGTATAAGACCATCGGTGATGATTTGTAATTTTCTGCCACCAAAGTTTTTTAAGTATTAGAAAGGTTACAAATGTGTTTTTTAAATTACATTTTCCTTAATTTTCTTTGTTCTGAAAACATCAGCCCCCCTAAAGGAATGCTTACTTGATACGAGTTGACTGGTAAGAGAAAGGATAAGCTGGAACCACTAAATTTTGGAACTGCTACTACAGTAGTAGCTGAAACAATCCCCTTAATGGTTCCAATTCCATCTATACTTAGCTCGTTTTATTTACTTGCTGAGCAGGTCTTACCGGTTCCAAGTTAAAACATTTCTATTTTCAGGCTTAACTCTTAATGGGTTCAATGGTTCACATTTTAATCGGGTCCCATAGTGATTTGAACAGGGGAAAACCAGACCAAAATTCTAAACTTTATGGTATTGCTAATTATGGTTACTCTAAATTAAATTTGTGTGGGACATTCGTGCATTGAATGAAAAATCTAAAGGTGCTTCTACACGTTTGGTAAATTCTTGCATGTCAAAGTGTGTGGATGGTACAAGTATTATTTGGATTGGCTGGTACAAGTAGCCGAACAGTTGAGTGTCGGTTTCTGGGCTCAAATCAAAGGGCGCTTGTGCTGCATCCACACAATTGTGTTCAGTTAGCATTGTTTAAGAACTACCAACAAATAAATGTTTCTGCACTCCATGTTTTAATTAATTAAGTAATTTCCCAAACTTTTGTATTCAACAATAAACTCTAGTTTAAGATTAATACTATAAAATTGAATGAACTGGAAAAGCTATTGCAGTGATATCAGCACTCAACAGGATGTCAAACTGAACCAATGTAATGATTTAGGGACTAACATGTGAAGTTACAGTGATTCATGTAAAAATAAATACTTCATTATAACCCTCCCTACCTACAAGGTTAGTGTCACTGCAGTGTAAAATCACTTAGATTTACATATTTTCCAAGTAGCCCTGATGAAGGCTAGAAATTATTTATTCACTAATAAATAAGTTTTTACTTATTTGTGTTCTTCATTGATCACATCTTCAACCTTCATCACATACATATTATAGTAGTATTTTTTTTTTTTAATGACCCCCTTCTAGAGCAATTCCTACATATGGAAGGAAGGGGGTTATCTAGAGGTAACCAACCTATTCTAACCATGGTGAGGGGGGTCTAGTTTTCATTTTATGGGACCGCTACAAACAGCCTTTATTATATTAGTATTACAAATTAAAGTGTCATGATATAAATGCGCCAAAAGTAGTTTCAGTAGTGCAACAATGTACTTTTAACTATCATTCCAGACCTTTAGCTACAGTACTCCTATACTACCATACCCTGTAGACTTGTATTCTGAATGACCTCAGAACCATTGGGAATGGATACAAATTTATTAACTTTCATTTTTTGAAAATAACATAAGTGCTATGTTAAACCTACCTTCAATCTGAGTTAGGATTTTTTTCAATAAAGTATGCCGATGAATGTTTGAGTGTGTAAGAATGTGAACAGTTACATTTAAAATTTACTTTAAATACAAATATTTTGAACATTCACTATTTTATAATAATAGGTGGGCTTACTAATGATAAATTAAAAATCAGTGTCAACTACATAATAATTTGAATCATGTAAAACAAACTCAAAGTCAAAAGATGCAAGTTTGACAAGTATCATCAGAATGATTCATAAAAAATTGATTGAATAATTCTATCAATCATACCAAATAAGATAAGAAATTTAAATTTTCTCTGGATAAAGCTGAAAGTCCTGTAGTTACTAACAAGTAGCTTTTTGGGGCCACCACGTTACTACGTAATTTGAATGCTGACCATTTCCTTTCGTTATTCTGGCAGTGTAAGAAAAGTTAAAAGTTAGACTAGGTAACAAGGAAAATATTTGTGACAGACATAAATCAGCTTCAATATATTATTTAATTGTCAAAGTGTCCTTTATTGTCTTATCATATCAGTGGAAATTTTCTTGAATTGACTTTCGATATGATAGGTTTAAAAAAGTTTATTATACTTACCATAAAATTGTCTAAAATGAGTAACTTACAGTATAGCTTGTGATATATCTAGTGAGAGAGAAATGGGATTAATAACTGATTATAATTACACTAGTTATTATAGGGACCTCAAATTAACAGGTTGTGTAGAGAACATATAGACACCTTGCACTTCAGAAAACTGGAAACGTCTAACACTAAGGAGTCACTCCCAAGAGCTCTGTGACAAAAAATAACCCATAATTTTGAAATTACTCATACAATTTCTTTCAAGAAATACATTAACACATGCTTCTATGAGGTCCTTCTTTATATTATTTTTACCATTATAATGTTCTATTATTAAACTAATTTATTTCAAACGCGAATTTGAGTAAAAATTTGTAATCCTGAATTTTCGCTCTTATATTAGATTATAAATAAGAGGTAGCTCAGTGAGTAAACTCCTATTACCTGGGCCCAGGCTGAAGTACATACGTATTTATTATAGTAAGCCCTTACAAAATACTGAACCTGAGACCCTTCATAAGTTTATTTTGTTATTTATTTATGTGCAAGAGAATTACAGTGCAAAAGTAATTACAGTAGGGTGTCTGTCAAAGGAGCTTGGAGAAAATCACTGACTTTCCTCAAATTATTCCTGACCATTTTTGTATCTATAATACTTGCTACCTCACTAACCATTCATTAATTAATAATGATAGTCTATTTACCAATTGTTAATACATGTAAAATTTTGATCGGGATAAGGACTTTTATGTAGTTATTTATTGAATACTGATATTTAGAAAAAAAAAAATTGTTAGACAATAGTTAATTATTCCAAAAATAATTTATAGAGATTTACATTCATGCACATCCGTAAAACAGGTTACATCTTGAATAAAAAAAAAAAAAAAAAAAAATGGAAAAAGATACCATGAGGACATTATTATAGCTGAGGCATTAAAACCTCCAATTAGCTGTTATTTTGAAACAAAATGGCAGGAAATTGAGTAATGGTGCTTAAAAATATGAAAAATAAACTTTAGATAATTGAAATTGGTCAACAACCTTTAGTAGAAATAA
This sequence comes from Halyomorpha halys, assembly GCF_000696795.3. Classification (NCBI taxonomy): domain Eukaryota; kingdom Metazoa; phylum Arthropoda; class Insecta; order Hemiptera; family Pentatomidae; genus Halyomorpha; species Halyomorpha halys. Next base: position 399,472 of record NW_027109708.1, read on the forward strand.
TTAAAAACTGCGAAAAATGGCATTATTACAACTGTCAAATGAACTTGTTTCTTTCCTTAAATTGTGACATTTTTTAGTCTATGATCAATAAAAAGTACATGAAAAAATAACAATAATTTTTTTGTAGATACCCCAAATAGGTAAAAACATTTTATAAAACACCACTCTAAAACCAGCTTGAAAAGGCCTCAAAAGGTTCTAGAGTGATTTCTTAAAGACCTATTTATCCACGAAGTTTTACTTGACAACCCTATTATCACGAAATATATGAAAGGTTAGATTAATTGCCTCTACATTGTGCTTGAAAATCAAGATTTTTCTTGCTTTATTCATGAGGGAAGGGGAATTTACATTTTCATTTATCCAAACAATAAGAGCTAGCTAATAAGCAAGCACAATGATAATTCTATATTTCGATAATTCAAAATGTGACAAAGTAACTTTGTAATCTATGATTTATTATATTGTTTGATTTTTATACTATTTTACAATATTTTGTTCATTAATTTGTTTAAATTTTTGGAAATAAATATAGGTAATATATTGCAATTATTAATCAAAATCAAAGACACAATACTCTAGCATTTTATGGTAGACTAAACTAGAAGTAAGAAAGTAGCAGCTTCCAAAGGGGGTGTATACCTTATATATCTTACTGAGCCTCCTCTTCAGTGTAGCTAACCGACACAATGACACTATGTCCTAGTTGAATATGGTGGATATGTTACAGGTTTTGACCATATAAACCACACCCACAGGCAGAGATGGGCTAAAATTAGCAATAGTTGAAACTAATAGCTAAAATTGCCATGGATAAGACCCATATTCATGAATGAACCACTCATAAATAAATATCGTATTTATGACAATGTTAGCTATTAGTTTAAATTATACACAGGTAACCGTGGAATATTGTGTAAATGTCCAAGCAAATTAAGAAGCATGTGATTAATCTATTCACTCTTTTCTCAGAAAAATAGGTTTGGATCAGGGATGTTCTGTTCTGTTACCTGAAAACAGTTTCATGACATATTAAAGTTTTTGAGATGTAAGAGAAAACTCATGCAATTTACATAAATTATGCAAATTATTACACATAACTTTTTTTTTTTGGACAATTTCAGAGGTTCAATATTAAAAATAATACAACAAAGTTATATAACTTACAGTGAAATTTATTGCTTATATCCTTGGTTGAGATTTGATGAAATTTCCAGCAGTATACAATCATATTAATCAATGCTTCTAACTATATAGAGGGAAAATGCACAGTATAGTATCTGTAATCTCTGTACAAAAAGAATTGTAGAATATGTCTAAATCAAGGAAAAGATAAACACGAAAAAGGAAAATTTTCAGTATCCTATGTATCAAGAAGAGCTACTTTTTGCCTTTGGATTTCTAAAAACATCTGATTTAAACTAGAATCACATTGTTGCTGCCTCTTACTTTTTGAATGAGAATACGAAATTCAAGATTATATTCATTAACTTTCCTCAAATGTTTTTCATCAGATGCAAGAGAAATTAAATGAAATTTGACTGTTTCGATATCTTTCAACTCAAACAGCCTTGATGAAGCTCTACAAAGTGTGGCGAAACAACTGCAAATAATTAGTTGTTAACTATTTTTTGTTTCTTTTTGACTGCACCCCTAACCATCTTCTTCATATTTTGAGAAATTAAATGTTTCTAAAGCGGTGCCCGTTTAATAACGATGGGGAGAATTCAAACCTTTTTTTTGGTTTTTTACCCACTACCTGGTAATTTCTAACACGGGGTGAGGGACTCATACAGGTAACCAACCTATTCTATCCAGAGTAGGAGGGCTGAATTTTTATTCAATGGGACTGCCACAAAATTAAAGTTGACCTGCCCAGGCCATAGTATAACAAGTATATCTCAGTATATTTTGGATCGAACAATAGTCATAAAAGAAATCAAAATTCTACACTTAACAACTAATGGAAGCAGTGAGATGAACACACAAAGCAGTTATTAAGAGAGTTCATCTAAGGGGTTTTAGTAGAGCTACTAAGAAAGGAGTAGAACTGGACTATGATTTGAGTTTTTGTTTACTTGGGGATAGCCCCTAAAACAAAAATATAAATAGATACCTTGAATTATTACAAGCCGAACTAAGATTGTTTGATATTTCTATAATTTAGGTTTATATATTAGAATATAATTTCTAAAGATTTTGTTTTTCTAGTACAATAGTAGAACATTTTCCATAATTTCAATTTTCTGTAGAACTAAATATTTAAAAAAAAAAAAAAAAAAGGAGAAATAATATAACAGGTCAACAATATATTTTGAAAATGTATATACAATTAACATTTATGACAAACAATTACTATTTAAATTAAATAATTAGCATAAACTCCTAAATTCACAGTAAAAATACTGTGATTAACTAAATTGGAGAATTCTTGAAACCTCGTGAAGCATAGTCTGATGGAACAGTTCGCTCAGAAACATAGGGAAAACCAGGCTCACCAGGGACTAATCCAGGACGATTAGGAACTACACGCCATCCTCCTTTCCTGGTCCAATCCTGAAATCATATCACAGTTTGTTTACTTATTTTTAAAGAAGAAGGCTATAAATTATAAACTGATAGTTGTATTTTCAAATGGTAGGGTGCATGTTGGAATGAAACATAAATTCCTGGCGTACACGGACGACATTGCAGACCTAGGAAGTAACCAAGATGACATGGAAAGACTCTATTAAGAGAAGGAAGCAGAGGAAATCGGTTTACAAGTAAATGAAAATAAAACAAAGTATACGATTGTAAGCTGAAAAATCCACCCTAACGACGTGGTCTGCAAAACGTTTCTGAAAGTAGATAGTTTCAAATACCTCGGCTCCACAATAACATCAATAAATGATAAACGGACTGAGGTAATCGTTCAGCATATAACAAGTGCGAACAGAGCCTTTCTTCTCTCTGTCAAAAATATTGAAATCCAGAAAAATCTCTAAAAATTTGAAACTAAGGGTGTACAATGTCATGATAAAGCCAGCTGTGAGACCTGGGCTCGAATAGATACCCTAGAAAGCAAAATCAAGAGATTTGAACGGAAAGTTCACTGTATAATTACAGGAGTGATCTGGGATCAGAGCCTTAACACATGGAGGAGAAGAACTAACAGTGAACTGCTTGCAGAGACTAGTCAGTCAATATCTCATGAAATTAAGGCAAAGAGATTAAGACGGGCGGGAGATGTGCCTCGAAGCAATCCATCAGAACACCTTTGCACAACAATAAATGCCAGTATAGCAAGCAAGAGACCACGTGAAAGGCCAAAAATCAGATGGATAGATAGAATCAACAAAGATGAGAAAGAGATGCATGTAGCAAACTGGAAAGCAGTAGCCCAAGATAGGCAGGCGTGGAGAAGGCTGGTTTGAGCAGCCAAAGGTCTATAGGGCCAACCGAAAAAAAAAAGAAATCTTATTTTCAATTGATGGAGTTACAAATAACAAGCTTATTTGACAATGAAATTTGAATCCATCTGGTTTTTATCATTCTCA
>NW_027109708.1:403165-423864 GCF_000696795.3 Halyomorpha halys
TAAAAGAGAAATATATATATAAAAGTTAAACGTTTACAATTGTAGGTGGTCACTAAAGGTACTATGGAGGTGTGATAGGCGAGCGTCACCTCTATTTGGTGTTGTGGTTCCCAGGGAGTCTTCACCATTATCGTGCACCGTATAAATGTCCAGTCTATTCCAAATATTTCCGCCCGCCAGAGACGCTGAACCTTGTCCCAAAGAACTGCATTGTCAATATACAAGTAGATGGTATGTCCTGCTTTAGATCCATCTTTCAATACTCAGCAAATCTGGTCTTCTTTGACACCCTGTGAGGACCAGATGGTGGTGATATAGCTGCCGTATTTCTTGTTCTCCATTTTCATTAATCCTGAAGTTTAGGTTTCCCAGATGATCTGTTTTTTTTAATTTGTTGTTAACCATCTAGTCTAGCTATTCTAATTCCGTGGGTCTACTTGCAATTGAATCTTCGTCTTCGAAGCTGTGTCAACCCTGTTGTCAGTGTCTAGCATTTCATGTTCTTCTTCTTCCAGGAACTGTCTCCCACTTCCAGATGGTTCACCTTGCTCATCCTCGATTGCATTAATCATTACTGCCCATGAAAGACAGTCCGCAACCACATTGTCCTTCCTTGGCTAGTACATAATGTCCATGTTATACTGGCCGAGGATCTCCTTTCATCTGGTAATCCATGGGGAAGTCTCCTTCAATTTACCAACCAACTGCAATGGTATGTGGTCGGTGTTGTACCCAAAAATATATGGCCAGAAGTGTTCCACTGCCCACACGATTTCCAGCAATTGGCATTTGCTATGCGTCGCTCTCCCTCTTCGTAATCCTGCACTAACACGGCCCAAGAGCATATTCGCTTGCATCAGTTGTGAGGGTAAATTTCTTCTTGAAATCGGGGAATGCCAGGACTGGTTCCCTCTGTAGCCTCTCTATGTACCTCCGGACATTGTTCTCCATCTGAGGTGTTATCTTCATTCTACTCCCTTTCCTCAGTAGATTGTTGAGAGGTACTAGATATTCCGCCATGACCGGTACGAACCTCTGGTAGTAGTTCAGCACTCCTAACAATTGTCGCACTCCTTTCACATCTTTGGGTACCGCCATCCTTTGCAGGGCCAATACCTTCTGTATGTCTGGTCTTACACCATCTTTGGAGTGCCCCAAAAAATTAATCCGGTTTTGCCCAATTCAGGCTTCTCTTTGGATAACTTAAGGCCAAAATCCCTCATGCACTGGAACACACTCCTTAGATGGTCCACATCCACATAGTCCTTTTCTGATTTGCTCAACACCAGTAAGTCATCCGTGTATACCGGCAAACTGCCTTGTCCAGCCCCCTCAGGAACTCATCCATCAGCCTCTGGAAAATCAGGAGTCTCCGGCAACTATATTTCTTTCCTCTGATTTCTATATCCCATTGCCCTATTTTGTTCTTTATCCGGGCTCCCACTTTATCCAATAGGTCGCATCCTTTAATTACTTGATAGTCCTGAGCCATCTTTCCCATTAACCGTCACTTGTTTCGCTTCAGGCCACCATGCTTCTCACGTATATCGTAATTCCTTAATATGCGGCCGCCCCTCTGCAGACATTTTCCTCAAATTTCGCGTACCTTCCCTCCGCTTGGCCCTCGTCTCCACACTCCTCTACTGCTACTGAGCCCGTTTCCGTTTCTGGGTTCCTTCTTTCTGTCTCTGATTCTCCTGATGCTTTTGAAGATTCACTGGGTAATTTGCTTATATAGATGGATAAGAAAGATAAAAACAATAACTAAATAAATGGTTTAAATTTTGTAATATAATGTAAAAACAACGTAAATAAACATGAAGTGTATATCAAATAACTAAGGTATCCTTACTTGATACTGGACTACTGATATATCTCTTGTAACTACTTATTCATAATTCATGGCATAAATAAAAAAATATGTACTCAATTTGCAGTCATGAGAATGTAATTATCAGCACATATTTACATTAAAGTAGGCACTTTAATATACTTACAAAATATGATAAGTAATTATTTTGAACAATAACATTCAGAGCATTAATATAAATTACATTTACTGGTTTTCAAAAAGAGTATAATTAAGATTAAATAGAAGAAATTATTTTAAATGTAATTTTGTTCTTATACATTCACAAAATGGTCAGGGTCAAAGCTAATGTTAATACAGTAAAGAAAAGATAAAAATAATTTAAAAAAAAAAAAAAATTAAAAGTCAACCTATTAGTATTAGTATAGACATGTTGGAAATGGCAGATGTAAAAGTTAACCCAATAAAAAAAACAGGTAAAATTAAAAAAAGGAAACTATTTTAAATAAATCAGTTAAAAATTTATGATACAAGGTGAATAAAACAATGTTATTGAAAAAATCAATTTAATATATGGCAAAACAATAAAATAGTAAAGAATTGATAATATAAAATTCTTAAAAGCCATAACAAAAACATAAATAATTTAATGAATAAAGCAAATGCATTAAAACACACAAATAAATGATATTATCACTTACATTTGCATTATATTTGAAATAATATACTCCTGAATAAACCAATACTAAGCCCATTAGAAATTTTCCAGCAAAAACTCTAGTGTATGCAGCAGCATTGGCACCCTAAAAAAATAAAATAATACAACTTTTAATATTAAAATTCTGTATAAAGAGATATATGATCATGCATACGGGAAGAAACAAAAATTAAACAACTGAAGTTTTTAACAATTTCTTAAAAAAAAATTCTAGGGAAAAGATGAGTTAGAAAAAAACCTAAGCCACACTCTAATTAGAAAAAGTGCACCAGAAAATATGATTTATAATCAAATAGGACAAATACAATATAAGTAAGCATCGGATGGAGTGACACCAAATCTCCTAACCTTTTACTATTAGATTCTAGTGCAAAGATTACAAGTTTGTGGATCCAGAAATGGAATGAGAAGAAGAAAGTTAGGATTGCAAGCCATCTATGCTAAGGTTTCTGTAGACACACTTCTATGCATCAAAAACAATGAACTTGAAAGAAGCCATAGCATGTAGTGGAAGGCACCTGACCACTACACCAAGATTTATTATGTACAAACAATAATTATATTGGAAAAAAAACAAATAACTTGGAAAAGAAAAAAAATAAATTTATAAAATTTACAACATAAGTAAACAACTAATCAGCCAAGTAAATAAAGAACTGAAAAAATAAAAAATGCTATATTTCTCGTAATGGCCACATGCAGGCTTTGGGGATGACCTACAACGATACATGTGTTCACAAAATTGTTGTTCAATATTTTCAAGTCTCTGAATTTAAGAATCTGTTGAGCAGTTTGCTCAATAAATGGTTAACACATAACAAATAGACAGACTAAACTCAATTAGTACAATAATTTTCTCAATATTTTGAGCTCAAAACGTTTCAAAATGCTCACACAATCTCATTGAATAATTTGAAACATCAAAATTAAAAATCAGTAGAGCCGTTTACTCAAAAAATCGGCTCAATACTACAAATGGAGTGATTACATTTAATACAAGAATTTTCATTATTTTGATCTCAAATTGTTTAAAAAAACATGGGATGATCTCGCTGAATAATTGGAGCAATCTAGTTTGAAAATTGGTAGAAACTGATCAAAAAATCATTTAATACCTATCAAAAAGAGCAGGTTATAACCCTAAACAAATTACCCTCCTTAAGGTTAAATAATCAGATAAACAATAATGTAGCATGTCGATTAAAATTTATTAAAAAAAAGTATCTCAGAATGTAATCTGCTTTGTTTTCATTGTATCCGAAAAACAGTCACCCTCCCATATGTTAGATTATCATCTGATCTCAATGATAAAATACAGATCTTATCACTCGGCTAAAAAATTTAGGATGATATTATATTAAGAATGTAATCTTTAATCATTTCAAATTACCTGATTATTAGATAAGCTCTTTCTAAAAAGGTTTTTACATTTCTTAAAATTTTTCTGGTATACGAAAAACGATCTTACCTTTGACCAAAGTAACATATTTTCAGTTTTGGGTGTATGAGTCTTTGTTAACCTGGCAATAGGTGCAGCCCAAAACCTGCTCTTTCTCAGATTGTGTTCTATCCAAAATATCTTAGATGCACTTTAATCGTGAAGTCATGGATCAAACATTACTGGAAGGAAGGGAAATTATTGTAGAAACAAAAGAAAAGCCGTCGTGAATCCATATTGAATCAATAAAAAAAAAAATCATAATAGTTGCAACAACCTCACTGGTAGAAGGGCATACATTAGGAACATAGATAGAAGGGAGGATGGGACAGGCCTGCCACTATCCAGGGGTTCCGGGAGAAAATGTTAGGCAATTATAGCAGCCAAAGCAAAGGAAAGAAGATTAATGATTTTCAGTAATATTTTTTAGCATATCATGCAATGAATTTTCAGGCACTCCATAGTCATTTTTATAGAAGTTCTTTATTCCATCAACTTTACAACAGTATATCCAACATTAAGAAGCTAAATTAATTTCAAAGGTAAGGAAAAACCATTACATACCAACAATACGAGTACTTAATATTAGTTTTTGTCCTGGTTTTGTTATTTAATACCTAGGATTATTTCTCAAAAAAGTGTTTTACTGAATAAGTTTCTCGTAACATCAGATAGACAAGCATTGTAATTTGACTTTGTGTTTTTGCATTCGACTGCCAACAGCTATATCAAATTTGAACCCAGAAACTATCTTCAATAGCCATAAGATAACAGTTACAAACCACTACCTATCATATTACGTATAGCCCTTTTAGCCAAATGTATAATAATATACCTGAACTTTAAACTAACTTTAAAAAAATTCCTATGGTCATACCTCAAAAACTCATTGCGTGAGAATCTACTGAGTAATTCATAAAATTATTCATTACTAAATTCAATTGAAATGATGAGGAAACAATCTCCTTTGATCCACATTATACCCACATTGTTTAAAAATAAAAAAAATATATATATATTTTTATTAGTAACAATTCAATTTTATAATCATTTACAAATTTAAAACAAGGTTTTGGCCCTTCCCTTTAGCCATTTTCAAACTTTTTCCTCCTTCAACACTCCAGTCACATTATAAAATTATAAGATTTTGGATGCCGCATAGACCAAAAATATGTTCGAATGAACATATCCAAAGCTCTGTTTGTGCAGTTTAGGTGTAATAAATCCGAGTTTTGGTGCCGATTAATTACTGTAGATGAAACTTGGATACACCATTATACACCCGAAACAAAAATACAGTCCAAACAGTGGATTGCAAAGGGGGAACTGGCTCCAAAAAAAGCAAAAACTGTTTTCTTGGCTGGGAAAGTGATGGTAACTGTTTTTGAGATAATCATGGAGTTATTTTAATTGACTATCTTCAAAAAGGAAAAAACATTACAGGAGCATACTATGGATCATTACTTGACAAGCTGAAGGCAGAACTTGTGGAAAAACGGCCACATTTGCAAAAAAAGAAAATCCTGTTTCACCTCAGCAGTTGCCATGGTGAAAATGTACGAATTACAGTTTGAACTGCTTGACCATCCGCCTTACTCACCAGATCTAGCTCCAAGATCTTTTTGTTTCATATAAAAATTGTCCTCGGAGGACAAAGATTTTCGTCAAATGAAAATGTAATCACCTTCGTGAACAATTATTTTTCAGAGAAAAACGCTGAGTACTTTTTGGATGGGCTACAGAGATGGGACCACCGCTGGGAGAAATGGGTAGTTACAAGGAGACTATGTTGAAAAATAAAAAAAAAATTCAGAAAAAATGTCTAGTATTTTTGTTTTGTCGGGAACTTTTCAGACCACCCTCGTATTAAAGAAATACATTGTGCATTTCTTGACGTGGGTTTTTCATAGGGTGGGTTTGTCACTCCGATGCCTATTTTTTAGGTGAGTGCCACCCATTGGCTAACAGACCTCACATATGTCTGGGGGAAGGCTGTAAGTGAGTTTTGTATAATTTTATGCTTGAAAAAACCCTGGGCAGGGCCAGGTTCGAACTCACAACCTTTGAGTTGGTAAACAGGCCCATTACCACGCAGCTACCATCGCCCCATAATCTTTTTATAGCATACCTACATTAGTTCAGATTCATCTAAGGTTCAAAAATGGAGTTTTCAGGAAAAAAATCATCGAAGTATTTTTCTAAACAATTCGATACTTTTATTTTCTATTTCTGTTATCATGGAAAAGTATTATATCTGTAGACATAAAACTGAAGAAAAGATACCTCCAATTAGGTTAAGCACATTCGTCTATAAATATTTGAATTTAATAATTAAAAATAAATTTTTCTGGAAAAAAAATTTTTCTTTTCTTGGAAAACCCTTACCAAAATTTCTACAGACAATGGAGTGAGATAGGAAGATGTGGTAGGTGGTACTAAACAACACTTTTGAACTACCGCTCTCTCAATTACTTCCATTCTTCCTAGAACATCCTTTCTAGTAAGAGAGTTTTAAAAACTTCAGTCTCAATCTCACAAATCAACCATGACTAATAATAAGTTAAGGATTGATTCATTCCTAAAATCAATCAGATTAGATCAAAAAGCAGCTTTTTACATTGAAAAATTGTTTTGTTAACTTACGTATTAAAAAAATTTTTAGACCGAGCCCTTCATTTTAACAATGAATTTTCAACATCAAAGAGTAAAACACTAAAATCAACTACTAAAACACGAAATAATTTAAACAGAACATAGATTATTAAAATTGAGATTAAAACAGCTATATAAAGTGGATAAAAGAAAAGTTTGAATGTACGAGTTTACTAAAACTTATCATATATACTTAGAAAAGGAGATGAGCGTACAATAGTTGTTTATTTGTTAATGACGAATAATTACAAGTAGCAGTATTAGTATTGAATTCTTTTTTTAGTCAAACTATAAACAATAATAACAAAATATTCAACATTTTATAACACTAACCTCCCTGCCATCTATTATGAGTTATTGCAAATCACATGAGGGAAGTTCATTTCTTTCCATGTACTCTCAATATTTGTTAATACAAGGATCAACACACAATCTTTATATTAGAGGGGGAGGGAAACAAATGTGGTGAGGCCCAGTAAATCAGACAACATTTTGTTGGCTCTATCTCACGAATTTGTAATAGAGAAAATCATGAAGAAGCTGTTGAACAGGAGAAGAGAAACAGATAAAGAGGCAGATCCTGATTGAGATGACAGAATAAAGTGAATTTTATGAAGTACCATGACAAATCTCATCTTTAACATAAGTACCTTTAGCCAACAATTAAAAATAATCTTGAAAAATAATGGAAGTTGATCCAACAACATTAAATAACTTAAATTGTCATTAAAAAACAAATTAAAATAAAAAAAACCTACAATTATAGGTTCCAAAGATTTTCCAAGAAGATCTAAAGGCTTTCGATAAGCTCTTCTAATCGGATTATACAATTCTGTATACAATTCAGGAACATGTCTTGGTTCATTTGGTGAGAGAATTTGGTCTTTCACCCACTTGGCCCTCCAAGCCCGCTCTTCAGCAGTCATTCCAGTTCCAGATAATCTTTCCCTTTCACGGTATAATCGCCCTTCCAATGAAAACGGTTTAACACCTCCGGTTTGCGAAGCCATGTTGACAAAGAAATGAAACAATGGTATTCCTTAAATCTTTCGACCTTAAACTTCAATAATAAGGTACGTTCTGCCCAACAGATGAGATCAAAGATCAGTCCAAAGAGATCATTATAAGTATCGATGTTATAATGTTGCTGATATTCATTTAGATAAATACATATCAAAATCAGTTTATGCAAGTAAATTTAACCAATATTTCCCTTTAGTGATTCGGTCACATATTTTGGGATATACTATCATATAAGTCGGTAATCTAGAAGCATTCAACAATTTTATTAAAACATTTTCTTCCTTAACTTGGTATGAGGAAAAAAAAAAAGGTAGTAATATTTTAAATTGAGTATAATTTATCAAATGTGTAAAACAAAAGAATACTTTGCTGAAATGTTCGTAGGCACTGAATGTGTGGTCTAACAGCATACAGTCGTGAGCATGTGGAGATGGCTGTGAATGAAGTAGTATGAAATAAACTTCCTCCAGATGATTTCTAGTGACTTATAATAGATATATTGCAAATTTCTTGAATTTAGACCAAGAAATAGATACCACAGACCCCCTTGCAATGGTATGCTAGATGTAATTGTATGTAAATAATTATTAGACATCTTTTCCAACGTTATCATATTTATAATTTATTAGGCTATGGTGATGAGGTGGGATGGAGGGATTCTAAACTATAAAGTGAAGTCTGGTTTTCATTGTGCCATATTTATAAATATTTACAATTGAGGATAGACCATAGGGATTCTACCACCTAAACAGAAGCCTATAAACCTCGTTCTTGACGAGAAAGAAAGCGAGAAATTCCACTTTGACCACAAAACCCGGACATTCCAGACTTTTTATTTTAGAAAGAGGGAACTGTAGCGACGATAATCCATGTATAATATTACAATTGTAGATATATTATTTCTATAAATAAATACAATAAAAGAATAAACTGATACATAGTGAAGTAACTTCTTAACGGCCGTCCCTCTCACTGACCTTTGGATTCTTAGTATGATGATTACTACAGAGTAAATTCGCGTAAGTATTTTTATTATACAGATTATCTCTATTCATTTCATTAAGCACTGAAATTAAAAATTTGGACAACGCTTCTATGGGTCCGCCAATCTTATGATATGTTTCAAATTGTGGTCATCTTTATATAGTTTAATCATGTCAAACATTCTTAGTGCAAAGTAATCTATAACTTGCAATTATTTTTATCTATATAGCCATTTTTATGTATTGTGGTTATATATGTGATAATTTTATCGTCTAATTCTTAAAATGCTGTACAAGATTCCTACTTCCTACATACTTCATCATTATCAGTTCTTATTTTTCCGACAGATTTTTTCAAGTAAATCACAACAGCGCTTGTTCATCCTCTTTCCTCAATCTGCTGGTGTACCTCAGTGTAGTATCCTTGGAACTATCCGTTATAAAGTTTTTACAGCTGACATTCCAATCCGCTCAAATGACATCTAATTACCACGTATGCCGATGACACATGTCCATTATCAGTAAATAATTACCAAGTTCTAAAAAATAATAGTTAAAGATAGAGTTGTAAAAAACAATAAATGAATTTTAAAAAAATATTTTTTAAACGTGTCATTTCTTATATCTTTATGTATTGCTTTATCATAAAGTATAACCTCCATTTCCCCTTTATATTCCCTTATTTAAATTATTGTTTTGTTTTTGTCTTATCTGACTTTATTATTATATCTTTATTTTTTTTTACTTATTTTATTTATTTAAAATAAAGATTTTATTTATTTCTAAATTTGAAAACAATCCATTTTTCTTATTTTTAACGTTTCTATATATAAGTTACAGTCAGCTGTAAAACTTATATTAGCTGATCGACTAGATCATACAGACGAGCTGGTCTCAATAAAAGTCAGTAATGAGGAGGCCCGTCATCTCAAAATATTTCTAGCAGAATTCATACGGAACCGAAACATCAAAACATCATATAAGAATTTCACCTTAAAACTCCAAGTACCATTGGTAGAAAAAGATAATATCCATTCTGAATTATATAATAATGAATTATGTAACCATACTTAATGCAACCTATTAATTTGATGTTTTTTTTCTGTTTCAGAGGGATAGGGAAACAAATAAATAAATTAATAAAAAATAAAATAAAAGTCAGTGCTTGAGTACCAACCGAGTTGGTCATTTCTCTTTCCCTTTTCTCTTTTTTAATTCTTTGTTTTACTAAACATTTAACCGGTGCTGAAACCCGGGAACATTAGATACCGGAGTAATATTTGTTTTAAAGAAGAATTTTTATCGTTGTTTTCTCAGTATCCAATTTTTTTTCTTTTCTAATTTTTTTTTTATATAATGGCTGCTAAAGATATTGTCAGACAAGCGGTTTTGAACCTGGAAGCTTTAAATCAAAACGGGGTCGAGAACCCACCTCCCATGTAGGTGGCTCCTCCACCCCCAGAGATCGACTCCTCCAATACTGGAAGTTTCTCTAGCGGAAGCCCACTCCACAAAACTTGAGTGGATAAAAGTACGCACAGCAACCGCCCAAGACTTGGGGAAGGCCATTTCTGACCTCGAACGGTTTACTGAGGAAACAGAAGAACTGATCCACTTCATAAAAGGGGGTGACCTACTAATAAGCCGAGTTTAAGCGAAGTCTATAGAAAATCTACTCGATAGTCAAGATGCGGAGGCATTAAAAGCAGCGGTCGTCTGCAGAGTGAAATGAAGTATCCTAAATCAGATTCAGGTGGACGAAGAGGCCCCTTGTAGAGTTATCAAGGAAAGATTAAAGAAGGCATTGGGAGGAGGACAGTGGGCTTTCCGTGGGAGGGATTTCCGAGAAAGCGCTAATTTGTTGAAAATCATTTGGCTCAAAAGAGCCGGTGAGAACCCAGATAGAATATCAACGGCCAAAAAATATATCCAATTCTTGGAGAAGAAGAGATCACGGAGAGAGTAGGTGAGAGAGCTAAATACCAAGAAAATAGAACGAAACCCGGAAACAATGGTCGGTGGGAGGAACGAAAGGGTCACGGTTGCGTAAAGAGTGTGCATTTAATGGCGCATTGCCCGCGCACGAGATGTTTTGAATGTGGCAATGAGGGGCATATCGCTAGGCAATGCCCCTATATATGTAATAGAAGAAATTTAGGCCAGGGAGAGCCAATAGAGGTGTATGCCCAGCAAGTGAGAAGGAAAAATCTACGACTATGACAAAGCGAATTAGACAGCGAATCTTCAGAAGCATCAGGAGTATCAGAGACAGAAAGAAGATACTCAGGAACCCAGAAACGGAAACGGGCTCAGTAGCAGTGTAGGAGCCTGAAGACGATAGCCAAGAGGAGGGAAGGTACGCGAAATTTGAGGAGGATGCCTGTAGAGAGGGGCGACCGCACATTGAGGAATTACAATGTACGATAAAAGCATGGCGGTCTGCCTATAATAAGAATGAAGGGAGGCTTAACCTACAAGGTGGGCACTGGGAGCTCGAGTACGATTGTGTGGCGAGCAGCATTGGAGATGTTGGATGGCGGAGAGAGGAAACCCCAGGTCAAGGTGTGTAACTTTCGATTAATTACCCTGGGCGAGCCCTGCAGCATTGAGGGGAGGCAGTAACAGGCTTAAGTAAGTGGGGGGCTGGAAACAAGTGACGGTTCATGTAATGGGAAAGATGCCTCGGGACTATGAAGTATTACAGGGTGCGACCTACTGGATAAAGTAGGGGCGCGTATAAAGAACAAAACAGGACAATGGGATGTAGAAATTGGAGGAAAGAAATAAAGTTACCAGAGACGCCTGAGGACCGGGAAAGAGAGGGTAGGGGTGGTGATGCAAGGGAAGAGTTGGGAAGCCAGAATTTTGGAATAATTCGACGAAAAATTTTTTTTGAGGGAGATAGGCTGGGTGCTACTGGTAAAACAGTTCATGAAATTCCATTGAAGCAAGATAAGGTGATTTATATAAAAGAAATACGCTCTCGGGGCGGTGTTATCGCAGGAATACGAAGAGGGACAGACTCACCATTTGTATATTGGCAATGTAGTTCTTTGGGACAAGGTTCAGCGTCTCTGGCGGGCGGAAAGAATCGGTATAGTGCGGAAATTTATACGGTGCACGATGATGGTTGAGACTCTCCGGCAACCAGAACGCCAAAAAGATGTGACACTCGCTTATCATCAGGGCAAGACGAATCATAGAGGGCTTAATGAAACTTCAGCGATATTTTTTGGTGGAGAATGAAGCGTACTATCCAAGACACCATAGGAAATTGTGAAGTATGCATAAGCTCCAAATATTACCGGCACCCACCGCAGGCGATACAGGAAGAAACGCCCTCTGCAGAAACGCCACTTAGTGATCTACAGGTGGACTCGTTAACTTGGAGAGGCTACAAGTGGGTCATGGTAGTAGATGTATTCAGTAAATTAGCAATGGCGTACCAAGTGACAGAAAAATCGGCGGAAGCAATATTGAAGGCCATGCGAACGTGGTTCTAGTATTGCGACGTTCCAGAAAGAATCTCATCTGACAACGGACGAGAGTTCTACAATCCTGGAATTAGAGCAGAGATGAATGTCTTGAAGGTAACGTGGCATTTTAATACACCAGGTCACCAGAAAGGTATAGGCGGGATAGAACACCTCCATAGAACCCTTTGTGACCCCCTACGAGTGTACCAGCTGGAGAAGGGACTCGAGCCAGATGAGGCAGTGGAAAAGGCGATAATCGCTTACAACCACTCGCTTACACTCCGTCTCAGGGTTTGCCCCATTCGAGGTTATTTTTGGATTACGTGGGCGTTGCAGGGACTATCGGGATACGGCGGCAGAAGAGGACACTATTGACGTTAATAGTAAGGCACGACGGAGGGTGTCGGCTAAAGTTAAGGACAGGATCGATAGGGAGAAGCAAAAACGTGTGGCAAGGCAAAACCTCGTTAACCGCGATTTAATGGACGAAATTAAAATCGGGACAGTGGTATACCGGAAAGTATGAACGAACCGTGGCAAAGAGCTGCAGAGATACGAGGGCCCATTTAGGGTGATCACAATCAGAGAACATAACATGGTCACTATAGAGAGTTTAAAGGAACCAAAAAAACGTAGGACGGACTGAGCAGTGACTACTTCATGCTCCTGCTTCAGATCCGCTACAAAGTCCAAAGTTCTGTACAAAGGTCTTAGTGCAGAAATTATATTATAAAACATATATTTCGTCATCATACATAAACATTTATAAAATATTATGTTTTTATATTTTTCTTTTTAAATAATTGATTTAGAATTCATTCATATTTTTTAAAAATTGATTTGTTACCTCTAATACAACTAAACCCTAACATTATTTTGTTGCGGATTCCATAAATTTGTTATGTCTTTGGATAAATTAAACATCGATTATTAAAACAAGGAAGGTTATTTCCCTCCTGTAGTGTATTGATTTGATTGTCAAATATGACAGTTTACCATATGTTTAGAAAATTTTATGTTTTATCTCTACTTATTTGTTATTCTTTCGGTTATAAAATTGAAAAGTATCCGTTGCTTATGCCTAATGTGCATCCATATGTTGTATGTAGTTATATACATTAGATTTTATTCATGAATATGGATCTAACTTAGTTTATTTAATAGTTTACTCATTGATTTGTTACTTCAGGAGGAACTTTATTTATGTACACCGGTCAGAGTTAATTACACTAAGAACTTTTACATTGTCGGTTTTGAACCATCGGCAAGTATGAATGTCGTGCATCATATGCTACTCTATGGTTGCTCAGAACCTGGAAGTAATTTACCTTATTGGTGAATATTCATTTTATTTTTTCAATTTGTTTTCTATAAGCTGTATAAACTTTGTTTGTTGTTTTTTCTTCAGAAGTTATTGCTGACGTATATCTGTGACATTAAAAACATATTGAATGATAAAATATTAAGTATAGTTATGATAGTAATATGAAATCAATGGTTGATGAATAGCAGCAATGAAATGTTAGATTTGTTATAATTGATTCAATTATTTTCAGTGCTTACAGTTTGTGTTATCTTTTTTTCAGTAGTAATTAATTAATGGACTTTAATGATTACTCTTTTGTGGTTTTTGTACGTGGGTTGTGCATTTTGCTTTTAAACAATCATGTACCCTTATTTTTTGATAGTGATAGCTATATTTTTTTCTAATACCTTCTGTTGTTGACATTTGGTCGATAAGCCTGGAAACTGTAGCAGTGTATTTACTTTTTGTATCTTTTAATATACCAAATTGAATTATTGAAGTACATATTGAATTAATTAATTAAAAAATTAATTTTGAGTATATATACCTGCATAAATGTTTTTCAAAATTTTCATAGTTTAAAGAAGGTTCTTAGATCTTAAATTTCCCAATTTTTTTAATTATTGGGAGAATGAAACGTTGTTTTTCATTATTTTAAGATTTAATACTTTCGTAAGATAATTTTTAATTATTATTATTTTTTTACCTCTTGAACATTAAAAATTACTAACCACTCTTTCTTAAAATGTTAAGTGTTTTTGTCTGTCGAGAATGGCAAAATTACAAATGATGTGACACCTCTATGGGTCCATAAGGCTTTGATGCACTTAAGCAGATAAATCTATTGAGCCAGAGCTATTCGTAAATGATACTTGGTCAGTTACCACAGATGTAGAATTATTTGTCTTTTGTACAAGTCTCTACTAAAATTAAGGGTAATAGTGGTGGAATGGGGTGATAAGTAGTGCTTTAGTGGCTTTTATGAGAACTATTTATATAAATTCTATGTCGTTTTCCTTATGAGGTAAGTCTTATTTTTCTTATTAGATCTATGTTGTTCTGATTTATTGGAGTTTATGACCAGGTTATAAATAATTACATTTTAATCATATATGGTTTCTAACATATGTTTATTTAAAAAAAAAAAAATACTTTTTAAAAATGAACAACATAATAAAAAAAGTTTTTGTTGCGAAGTTTGGCTCTGTCAGTAACTGGAAAGGATCTGTTGGTGTTTGTTTATCTCTTGAGCGAACCCAGTGAATAGAAGTGGACTGCTGTGATCTAATTAAAGCAGTAATAATTTTATTCATTACAAAAATATGTTATGTTGTTTATAACTTAGACCTGCATGGATTAATTCTTGTGCACAATTAACGGGGCTTTGCATTCTTGGGCACCACAGTACAGTACATTGCACACCTCACACCAAAACAGTACCGAACTTATTTATACTGACACTAAGAACACTTATAGTACACACCCTAGGGTCACCTCCTCTAGAAGCTAACGCCATGCTGTCAGCCAAGGTGTATTCACCAGTAGACCTGCTGTCCTAGGGCATTAGGACCTTTCTGACTGGGCCAATCACCCGCCAGGAAGCAACTATACGAATCAAAGAAATCATATTAGCCTCAGAACAGAACTGGCAAATCGTAAAGAACATGGAAGGAAAAAGGACTTTAAAATATGAACATGGAACAAAAAATTATCACAAGGAAGGCAGTGGAACTCATGGAGGAGATAATAAAGTACAAGGTGGATATTCTTGGTATACCTGAGGTAAAAAGGAAAGGAATTTGGCAAATGAGTGTGGATAAGGGATATACTCTCATATATTCAGGAGTCCCTAAAGGTGAATATGCTAAGGAGGGTGTCGGCTTTGTCATTGGTGAAATACTATACAGGAAAATGGAGGATTGTGAAGCTGTCTCACCCAGAATAATAACAGCCAATTTCCACTTGTCCCCTAGTAAAATCACTTTAGTAAAAATTTATGCCCCTACTCAAGTTTCCTCTGTTATAAAAAAAAGAAAAATTTTACTCTGACCTAGAAAGGATAACAAACAAATTCAAAAGTATGAATAGGAAAATTATCTGCTGTGGAGACTTCAATGCAAGAGCAGGATGGGATTATAGAGATACACATGGAGTTATGGGAAAGCATGGTGGAGAAAGAACAAGGAATGAAAATGGTCAGCGATTGATTAACTTTTGCATGAAAAATAATATGCTTATTATATAACGCTTTTTTTCTCCAATAGAAAAATTAAACTTAACTTCTGAGCACAGGAAAGAAATAGTATCGACTATTTTGTGTACGATTGCGATATTAGACACTAGTTCATAGACCACCGGATGAAAGGTGATCAGAGGTGCTGAAATAGACACAGACCATTTGCTATTAGTCGCGGACATGCAAATCATGAAGCCTAGTAGCATAAAAATTAAGGCATACAAAAAGATAAATGTAGGAGCCCTTGAGGTAGTTGAAAAAAGACAAGAATACGAGGTATACCTGGAAGAGAAATTTAAAAGATTAGACCAAAATGGATCTGTGGAAGAAATCTGGAAGTATATAAAAGAATCAGCAAGGCCTATATGTGGAGTGAAGAAAATGAACACTAGACTCAAGCGCACCAAATGGTGGAATGAAGAAGTCCAAGAGTTGGTCCACAGGAAGAAAGAAGCATGGAAGGCTTACCTGTGGAATCAGACACCACAGAAATGGGAAGAGTATGTTAGGTGGAGAAATGATACTAAATGGATTATAAGAGAGGCCAAGAAGAAGTCGTGGGAGGAAATGCTTGGACAGGGATTACAGAGAGAATAGAAAAATCTTTTAGAATAAAGTAAAAGCACTTACGTGTAAAACTTCTAAAGAGATCAGAAACATTAAAGATGAAAGTGGGTATATGATCTCAGACCCAGAAAAGATCTTGAATAGATGGAGACAGCACTATTCTTCGCAGTTCTCTGACCCAATACGATCCCCTGAAGAAGAGTTAGCAAACGCTCAGGAATAGGAGAAGGATACAGTATGATATGGGAGGAAGATATAGAAAGGGCCCTGGATCGTTTGAAGCTAGGTAAAGCACCAGAGATGGAATTTTTCCAGAATTTATCAAATATGGAGATAATAAAATGACAAAATCACTGCAAGCACTTTTCCAAAAGATATGGGACAGTAAGGTTGTTCCGAAGGACTGGGAATATATCATAGTGCCAATACATAAGAATGGTAGTGCAACAGAATGTGGTAACTACAGACCAATATGCTTATCCCAAGTAACATATAAACTGTACACCACTATTCTAGATAGCAGGTTATGGGCACTGATAGAGCCAAAACTAGAAGAAGACCAGACCAGATTCTGACCTGGAAGACAAACCCAGGATAACATATTCACCCTCAGAACTATAGTAGAAAAAGCATGTAATAGAAATCAGAGCAATTATATTTCTTTTTTGGATCTAAAAGCTGCCTTCGATTCATTACTCCGATATGAAATCTGGAGGGCACTTAGAGCCAAAAGAATTCCCGCAGACCTCTTGGAAGCGATTAAATCAACTTATCAAAGCACTAAAGGAATAATGTGTATCAGTGGCCGAGAATAAAAGTAATTTTTTCTGGAAAGAGGTGTGAAACAAGGAGATAGCCGCAGTCCATTATTATTTATTGTCTTTATGGATAAACTCCACAAAATATGCTGGAGAAGAACTACTTAGACTGTAGTCAGTATGTGGAACATGAGGACGGTACAAGTACAGGTGTTTCTATGTGCAGACAATATCATGCTGGTGACAGACTCTGAGGAAAAAATCGCAACAGGCCATTATAGAATGGCAAGAGGAACTTGCCTGCAAAGGAATGAGTATTAATAGCCACAAGAGCAAGGAAAGAGTGGACTTCAATACCTACCTTGGAAAATTTTCAATAAATCTGATTAAGTAGACCAAGAAGTGTTCAATAAGATAAATAAAGCAAATATTATTTACTACCAGGGTCCCATTTCATAATGGAAGCTAATAGTATTAATTCAAAATACAACTATAGAAATAACGTATTAATTAGACTAATACTTATTTTTTTCATAATGGGGATGACTATTAGTGATATTACAGGAGTTAAAAAGTACGAAAGTACAAGTTACTATTGTACAAGTCAGTGTGATTGTATTAAGTTAAATCAACAAGGCTAATAGTATTAGTTTGTACTTTATTATGAAACAGGACCCAGATATGCAATACTATTGTGGGAAAGAGGGAGGCAGGTAAGGACATCAAGCTCCATATCTTTAAAGCAATATATCTTCCAATATTATTATATGGCAGTGAAAGTTAGGTCACCCAAGACAAGCTTATGACCAGGATTACGGCTGCTGAAATGAGATTTTTACAAAGAATATTGGGCAAAACTAAGAGAAACAGGATAAGGAATGAAAGAATAAGAGAAGAACTTCAGATCCCCTCAGTGAAATCAGTGATTGAACACTGACAGCTCTGATGGTATGGACATGTCTGTAGAATGGGGGGATACAGAGTGCCAAGAAAATGTATTGAGGCGACCACGAGGTAGACCTAGGAGCTATATGGAGCCATATCCAATGACTAGGTCTGGAAAGAGTAAAAACGCTGGCTCAGATGAAGATGCTTGCCATAGACCGAGATGTGTGGAGCAAGTGGTTAGAGGCTCCTCCACCCTGAAAGGCACTTAAGGAGGATGAGAAAGAAGAAGAAGTTTATAACTTATACTATTATTACTACTACTTTAATTAGATTATAGCTGTTGACATACACTGACTGCTCTTGTTCAAGAGATGAACAATCCCTCAAAGGATCCTTTTGTTTGAGATCTGGGACTAAATTAAATAATGCCGAAATTTCGAAAATATTACAAGCTTCTTCCAAAAGTAATAGCTATAAAAAGAAAACCAACCAAGGAAGTAACTAATCAGTGATAAGGCAGTAGCTCTTATAACAGCCACTAGAAGTGCTTCATAAGTAAATAAGTATAAGTAATAAAAAATATACTGAAACTTATGATTAAAAAAATTCAGTCTATATCTTATTTTTCCTCATCAATAAAGTTGTCTTTTTTTATTTTGTTTCAATGTTATGTTATTTCAAGTTAATTAATTTTATTATATTTGTAGGGATTGTGGAGAGATGGTTATTGATAATGGTATTCGAACAACTTATCATCCATGTAAAAAAGGTTCTCAAGTAAGTATTATTTTTTAACAATGCATTGAATGAATTTTATACAAATTGAAAAAGTAATTCTATGTTTAGCTGCTTAATATTAGTAGAAATTATTATAGAAAAATAATTATCATGCTCTTTCTATGTCAGCAAGGTTTTGTTTCAATAGTTACCCTTGCTTGATCACCAAGCTTCTTATTTCTGGCTTCAAAGATTCAACCCAAAAACTTCCTATTTTGAACATACAGCTTTTTTTTCTTTTGTTTCATCCCTAGTTTTGTTGCCTTATGGAGATTCATTTTATCCTTGAAAGAAGTAACTCATTATAGCTAATGTCATTCTTGTTGATTTGTAATTGTGATCTTTCAGATTTCATCATAAACCCTGAAATTCTTGCTGTCCTATCCAATAGAGATTCATGCTCTGGAATTACATGGACAAAGGTGTCAAAGATTCTTCAACTACCTGTTAAAACATTAGTTCCTTACCTTTCTGAATAAATAAATAAATTGTTTCTTTTTGTAACTCCATATTAAAATCCTCTATAGTAGATGATAGGGTTGATTAGGACACTTTTTTCAGAGGCAGTGAGAGTTTCTGTATTGCTTAATATATATTTTTTTTCTTTTGATCTTGACTAGCATGTTCTCGTGGGTACTTTAAGGGGATCTCACTGTTAATGACTAATAACTTTTTCGTTAAAATCGACTTACAGAATGTATCACTTTATAGAATAGATTTTCATATTTTTTTATTTTTATTTTCTTGTGATCTTTACGAGACTGTACTCTCCCATAATCAATTGTTAAAAAATAAATAAATAAATAAGTAAATAAATATAACTGTTATATTAACCATGTATTAAATTAAAAAAAAATATTGGTCTTTATTATCAGCTAGGTCTTACTCTCACTGAAATAGTTTAACAGGGCTTAAATGCCAAATCTTAAAAAAATCTTTTCCTAAAGAACCTTTCATTTTGTTTAATTGAAATAACTATTCATTTCTCATTATTATTAGTATTGAAAAATGGATAAATATAAACAAAAACTACTTGATTTTTATTATAAAAATAAAAATTATTACTTATAATAGTTTGAACATATTAAGTAAGTACAATATATTATTAAAATAGTAATTTATTTATTAATTGTTATTTTATTTATAATCGGAAGTCAAAAAAACTTGTAAAAAGAGGATAAAAAAATTGTATAAAATTGTTAATGCACTGTTTTTAAATCAGTCAGTGAATATCTTAATGCTGAAGGGATGGTAGGGGAGACACAATATTCCCAAATGTCCACGAAAGGAATGAATATATGAAAAACTTTGTATTTTTATTTTAGTTATCGATACTTGTTTCCGGGTCTTACTTACCCGCTCCAGACTGCGTCCCTTACAAAGATACGTCCTGCTATATTGATGGGTATTTCACCTCTTCAACGAAATTGAAGACAGGATCTAATGTGCTGTTAATGGGAAGCTCCTCTGCAGCATTAATCCATTGCCCAGGGATTGTTGAAAGTACCTGATGCCCTATTCCAGTCTACATACAATTACAAAGCCAAAATCACGACATGTGCTGAAAGACTGGGTGTGGATCAGGGATAAGTGTGAAAGCTGTACAGCTGTCTTTGTGCTGCTTTCTTGAAAGCTTTCGAAGAATGGGCCAATTGCAGGTGGCCAGGTATTGGTTGTCATCATATCAAAGAGAGCCCGAAAGCTAACACATATATGTGTGAGAAGCAGGTATTCTTGGGGTCAGAATTGGCGAACGCCCTGAAAATAAATATTAATTTTGCACTCCTATGTGGAATCCCAGGAGACAGAGAAATGCAGGGAGAAGTTGGGATCCTGTCGCAAATGTGGCAGAGAGTCTGAAACACCAGCCCACATGCTGGGAAAATGTCTCATCAACTCCCTCCTCACCTTAAAACTGGTGGCACTGCTCTGGTCTTGGATCCAGAGGGTTGGGATTTGGGAGTAATGACCTCGTTCAAATGGGTGGAGTGGAAAAGGAAAAAGAAGGAAATTTATGAGAAATCCATCCAATTCCTTAATGAAAACTTTTGCGAGACCTTCTGAGAG
>NW_027109708.1:424074-432030 GCF_000696795.3 Halyomorpha halys
GAGAGAGAGAGAGAGAGAGAGAGAGCCGTTAAGGGCCTCTGGTTTGGATTTCATGGAAGAGTACTAAATAGAACAAGGAGGTTCTTAGAAGATCTATTCGATATAGCGATCTTGACAGAAAATATTATTTTGGACTTCCTGGACATCATACATCATCACATGCATAGGAATTAGCTCTGATATTATTCATCTGTTGTTTTGTTTTTGTGTAGCTTTTTAACCTATTTATTTGTGTTATAACTTATTTATTAATTTATTTTAAGTTATTTATATGTTTTTAAATGTATGTATTAGTTTCTTTAACTTATTTATTCATTTATATTAAGTTATTTATATGTTTTTTAAATCTATGTATTAGTTTATTTAACTTATTTATGTTTTTTTTTTTAAACCGTTCTACTGTCGTGACTATTTTATTTTTGAATTATTTTTATTTTGCTATTTATTGATAATTACTTTTAATTTGTGTTACGGATCGAACATGTGTTGCGGATCACTGGAGAGGGTGGAATAGTATATTGAATAAATATGGAAAATGTAATATGGCTTTGTTCTAGAAGAAGAAGAAGGAAAGCAAATATATATAAGAAAAAATAAAATAAAATTGTTAAAAAAAATAATTAAAATATATTTTATTTAGTTTATAGATGATTATTGTTTGAAAAAGGAAAAGGTAGGATAAAAAAGTTGTTTTTGTATTATTGTTAATTATGGTAGTGTATACATGTCCAATCATGGATTGCTTGTGTTGTAGCAATCCAATGAATTTGGGTAGCATTGCCAAATAAAGCATTTCTCTCTCTCTTGGCCTCAAGGTAATTATAATCTTTTAAGATTTATGCAATTTTTTTCTTCTTCGACTTTCATTTCTAAAAGGAAATTTATTTTTAGATTTTTGGAATAAATAAATACGGAATTTTTGTTTAAAAAAACTTGTTTTTTTAGAGTTTGAAAATCAAAAGACAAATTTTAATTGTTTCAAATCTTTTATTTAATTTTTTTTTTTACATTTCTAGTACCTTGTTGGTCTACCTTCAGCATTAATTGCTGCTTGAAGATGTCAAGGCATCCTTCTTTTAGCATTTTGATGCTGTCCGGTGTTATCCTCCTAGAATGCTGCTAGCAGTTCATACAGAGTCTGTGGAAGGGTATCCTGTCCTGAAATCTTTCTTTGAACTTAAATACATTAAGGTTCAATGGAATTTAGGTATGGTGAGTATGTTGGCGAATCCAAATGTTGAATTTCTTGATCTTGGTAGAATTCATTTATGATTATTGCTCTGTTAAGTCTAGATTATCACCCACAAGAACGAATTCTATGTCCATCTTTTAAACCATAGGTTACTCTATTGACATTACTGGTACTGGTATTTGGTGGGGGGGAACAAGTCCGGCAAGTGGGCCTGTGGGTCCTTTTTGCCAACCCCTGACGGCTACCTAGGTTGCCGCCGCATACTAACCAAGGTGGGAGTGTGAAGATTCATTCCTCGGGACCACCGAAAAATGACACACAACGTTCCGAACCGAGCGTACTGGGACCTGTGCCCCAACCCGCACGGCCGTCACGTCCCTCTATTGATATTAAAGACTTATCCAAATAAAAGAGAGGTGTAGCTTCATTTCTCAACACTGCTGGTAATTGAGTCCCTTCTGAGTGGGTAAACAAGTAGCTTCAGGAAAGGATTGTATTGCTCTCCATACCTTACGGTAACTCTTCCTCAAGTTACTTTGCAAATTTGGATTCATCTGTAAAAAGACAATTATCTCAGTCATCATCAGTCCGTGTGACAGAAATTCGTGCTGATTAAAGTTTCCAAACTTTATGCTATGAGATGAGTCTTGGAAAATGTAGAAGTATTTACCAGTACAATCAATGCTCTTAAGTTCTTATTGAACTGTTTTAAACTTTTAGTGTTCTTTGCCATGAAAATATTCAAAGAAACCTCTATTCTCTTTGTGTCTCCAAGCTTGATTTGCTCACTTTGTTACTTTGGTACTTCTGATGGCATATTTCTCTTATTATCTCCTTTTTCCGAACCAGAACAGTTTTTTGTAATAATCCAGAATAATTGTTAATAAAATGTAATGAATGAAAAAAAAACCAACATCCATGAGAAAAGAGTGTTAATTGAACATAAGTTGTAAAAGAACTGTCTGAGAAAAATTCCTACTTTGATACTGAAAAGTAAAAAAGAAGAAGTATTTATGTTGTGGAAGAGTTTAGATGATTGATCTTTTTCCATAATATGGAAAATATTGAATTCACAAATTTTAAAAAATTTATGATCCATTTTATTTGAAACTGAAAAACAGATGATCCCACAGGTGCCTCTAAAATTTTGATGCAACTTTTTTAGGCCTCAAAATATTGGATTCCTTTCAATATTTGGTGCTAATGGGCCCAGGAGTCTCCTAAAAATTGGGCAGATATGGGTTATTGTGCTGGGGTTTGCACATGCCACTCCCAAAAATCAACAATTTTTTTTTTTATTCTTTTATAAATTAATTATAACAATTACAATGTTAGAGGGGCTCCTTTTAATTATTATTGGGAAAATTTTTTTACTGTGGTGCAGCCCAGCTCTCGTTTGAGCGCCTTATTGATGGGGCTGCACCTTGTCCACTGCATCCATCTGGTAGGTCCTCCTGGTCTGCATCCATCTGGGTGCCTCCTGCAGTTGCCAGGCTGGTCCAACCCTCCTGGTCTCAGTCTGGGTCATCTTCCTCTTCTTCTAGTGGCTTGCCGATGTCGGGTGGTCAAGCCCTTCCCATTGTAAAAAGAGTGGGGCCCACCACCTCTTTCCACCCGTAAATGAATTTCCTGAAGAAGGAATAATTTTCTTCTTCCATCAAACTAGGGAAGTCTGACTCGGTGAGGGTGAAAATCCCAGTCTTTTTCAACAGCTTGGCTCGGTGCCCTTCCATGGCGGACCAATCTACTACTACATGTTCTGCTGTTTCAGGAACTCCGCACGAGGGGCACCGGCGGTCGATGTTCTTTCCAAAGCTCTACAGCTTTCCCCGGAACCCTCTGGTCCTGTTAGGATCTGTGAGACCCAAGAGCCTGGGAGGACCCATTTAGCCTTCAATCTAGAAAGGACAGTAGGGAAAAATTTGCTCAAAGTTACATCCTTTGGCTTGCTACCCACTTTCCATTCCACTCCTCTATTGAGTCCTCCAGCAGCAATTTCTTTCATAAGTTTGGAGTTTCACCAATCCTTTCTCGGAGTTCCTCTGGTAGTGCTTCCAGTCCAGTCTCTTTACTTCATAATTAAGGATGAGGTCCAGGGGTATCGCTCCGGCTAGCACCTGCACTGCCTCATGCGACACCATTCTGTATGTCTTCTTGATCGTCAGCAGAGCCAATCTCTGTATGGTGGCCAGTCTCCTCTTCTGTGCCTGCATAAGGTTTCAGCTCTACTCAGGGGGTGCGTACCTCAAAATACCCAAAATCACACCTTAACATATGGTCATTGTTGCAGGGTAACCTGAGGTCCCAAAATGCACCCCCTATCCTACTTAATTCATTGAGTGACAGGGTCATCCTGTCCTTTAGATACACCTGGTTAGAAGTGGCATTAAATCTTCTTATCCTCACACCAACATATGTCACCTCCTCTCCCAGTCTAACCCTCTCTCCTTGGATATCCAGGGTGATAGGATGAGCCCTGTCCGTGGAGCCTCTTATGAGTTGGGCCCGAGTCTTGGCTGCTGCCATACTTAACTTCCTCTTCACACTCTCCTATGAGACTGGTGCACCTTTTTGCTTCTGTTTTTAGTCTGGCTCTGCTGTTCTTGGCCTCGATGACTGCCAGGTCAAGAGAGAGAGAGTCGTAGGAGGTCGAGGTAATCGCTGATGGTCAAGCTCTGCCATCCTCCACTGACTTCCTTCGCTGGCAATGTCATCAGAGCGAACCTCATTGCTTGGTGCACCTCTAGCTCCCACATATTTGAGGGAAAATCCAAATCTACTAAGTCTCCCTCTTATAAAAATTGTCCTTGGTATGGCTTTTTGATATTATTTGCAAGTTTAATACTTCAATATTTTAATGAATTATTTTTATAATGTTATCAGTGTGCAATAGTAGCATGTAACACCAGATTCATATAGATCAGAACCAGAAATATATAATCAAATTTATTTTGGTCACAACAACTTCACGATTTTTTTTTTTGGGACTAGTGCATGTTGGCTTAAGATACTATTATCTGATGTGAAATGAGCAATTTATGGCTTTCCAATACTATATCTTCCAACCAGAATTCCAGGTTAACTGGTCTATTCATGGGTACTATGAATACTTTTTGTCCCAAGTTTAAATTTATTTGTCTGCTGTGTTTGATTCCTCACACTGTCCCATTGCTCTCACTTTTCTGTTCAGTTTTCCTTACATCATTTATAGGTAGATGACCTTTAAAGTTACCTTTTCTTCCATCCATTGACCTGATCAGATGCTAGCTGTAAATGAATTTAAGAAAACCCAATTCATCTTCAGTAGTTCAAAACACCATAATTTCCTTTCTTACTATTCTTAAATATTTTATCTTATATAGTATAACATCATATTATCCTGTTGTTTGGATGTTGCTGGTTTATGT
Source organism: Halyomorpha halys (assembly GCF_000696795.3). Lineage (NCBI taxonomy): Eukaryota > Metazoa > Arthropoda > Insecta > Hemiptera > Pentatomidae > Halyomorpha > Halyomorpha halys. The sequence goes on from NW_027109708.1 coordinate 428,674, forward strand.
TGAGGTGAGAAGTATGATTGCATTATTTTTCCAAAGGTCAATGGTATAGCTCCAAAATCTTGATCTTTCTTTAAATATGTTGAATTCATTTTTAATTTTTTTTATTTACAACTAATTAACAGGATCCCAAAGTAACTATTAATTTTTATTTCAAAACAATTTTAGTTACAAATTAATTTTTATTTGTTAAAACTTTAAACATAAATTTTAATACCTGTTTACCCTGATTAAAATCAATTTTGGTAAAAAAATTAATCACTTTTTACTATGTTTAGATTCTGTGGACACATATCGATTTATTTTAATTTTTCAGATTACTAATATATATGGCTTTATAGGTGTAAAAAATACTATCGATTTAAAGATCATACACTTGCATATTGATTTTTGGATTTCTAACATTTTAAGATCCCTTTATTTTTTTGGAGTGGCAAAAAATTTTAAGATTGCATCCTCAAATTGCAATTTACTTTAACTCTTCGAATTTCTAACATACTCATACAAAGAAGAAAAACTTGATGATAATCTCAACTTGAAAAAATCAACTTAAGCAGTAACTGTCACAGTTAAATATAAAAAAAAAAATACCGTAAGTGAAGGAAGAAATTTAATTAATGAATGAAATGATTGTTGAAAGATTGAAATTGAAATATTCAAGTTTATATGTCCTTTTATTTACCTTATACAATTCGTTTCATCCCCTTATATTCTCATTCTAAACATTGAATTACCTAATTAATTAATATCTTATAGATTAATTATTTTTTCTGATCTGTCGGTTAAAGCCGTTACTAGCTATTGATCCTCCACTGTCATCTCTACTCCCACTTCTTATTATCTCAACTCCTAGCTCATTCTGAAACTGTTTGCACTCAGGTGAGCATCCTTATTATTATTCTTATTTTATTTTCTGTTTTCATTCCTTTAACATTTCCTTTCACCTACCCCTTTTATTGCACCATACTTATGCCTCACTTACTGAACCAATCTATCTTAAAATGTTATCATATTTGTTACTCGTTTTTTAAATATTATTTCATTATTCATAACTCTAGTTGTACGTCAGCAACACTTTCTCTCATTACTGTACTTGTTATTAATTAGTATTCTATTCATTTATATTTATATTCCTTTAGTATACTGTGTTCATCTTTTTTATATAATTTTTTACACTCTTTCTATTTATATTCTATTGTTTTATCATATTTTACAGTTTTTCTCATTTAGCCCTGATAAAGTTCTGCAAAGGGGGGGGGGGATTGGTTACCAATTTTTTTTTTTTTACATCCAGATTTTCTTCCTATAATCTATTACATAAGGTCCTCTATTAATCTTCCAATGTATATCTTTTCTTTATAATAAGAACCTCTTTTGTTTATTAAAAATGTCATGATACCTGATCAAGAAGTTTCAAATTTGGGTTCTACATATCTTTAATATTGTTTTATTCCCGTACACATGACCAATATATATTTCTAAATTTTTTTCTTGTATTTGTTAATCTCTTATTTTACTTTTGTAATAAATTGTTTTGTTCTAATAATCATTTACATGTGTGCAACTTACATTTGTATGCAACTTATCTTTAGAGTACAATATTTCTATTGGGACACTATGAAGAGAAAAAAACATGATATACTCTGAATATATTTTATATTTATCTTTTCATAGTCATAAAACTCTTAGCACTCTCAAAAGTATTCTCCTTCTGTTCCTATTTTGGACCACAGGTTGTCAATTGATGATCCATCGATTAGCTAAATCCCCCTTGATATGATCCCATCAGCACTGTCTCAGTTTGCCACTTCCGGCCTGCAAGAAAAATGAGGTATTCATTTTGCAACTTTGGTCATTCAATTATTGATGGTGTTATCAATAACTATGGAATTGGTGCTATAAAACTATGTTCTTAATTATCAATGAATTTCATAGAGACTAGAAGTCGTCTTCCTCCTTTCTGCTGTAACATCAATAAAGTAATCCATACAAGAGTTCTTTACAACCATTAGAACTATTACTATTTCTATTTTGTTTTTCTTTAATGTTTTCATCTTGGCTTTATGGATCAGTGGTATGAGAAAGGTATTGCCACCATTAATCTGGCTAGTAATAGTACTGCTAGGGATCACTGGTCATAAGTGTTTGTGTTGGTCTTTTTTTTGTCCAAAACAGGTATCTCTTCAGAGTTTGTTACCCTTTTCTACCAGGCTGGTATTTCCAAGAATCATCTTGTGGATCTGCCACAAAATAAATATTAACTGACCCAAATTGATATTGAACCTACACTCTTCTGAAACAGTTACTCTGGAATCCTCATTTCAACACTCACGTTTTTTATTTAAATTGTCTGAAACCGTTTTAATACATTGAAAAAAAAAATTAACATAAAACTGTATTTTAGAAAAAAAAAAAATAAACAGTGCTGTATGAACCTCTAAATTAAGTTATGTGATACATCACACCGGATTTTTCTTAGCTATATCTGTATAGTAATTAATATATGAACAAATACTCTCTTTTTAAATCATATGAGGTGTAACACATTTATTTTGTATATTAATCTTATTTTTGGAAATTTGTTTTAAACCTTGACAAATATTTATCCTCCTGCTAGTAGTCTGTCAAGTTCTTATATATTTTTTACTATTACTTCAAATTTAAAACAAAACATGTCTAGTGTCTATAAACAACACTTGATGCCAACTTCGTGTATTATTAAAAAAAAATTAATTGAGAGGATATATTAAAGAAATTGTATCATTAATTATTTATTAGAAGTGCAGTGTACTGTTACAAGTTTAAATTGAAAAAAAAAATCAGGTTTTTGTAAAATATTTATATTTTATTTATGAATTCCAATCATTTCACTTTATAAACTTCCATTTTATTATTATTATAAAAATTCTTTTTTTTCTTTAGTCTTTCATTTTTTAGCATTAATGGGTGACAATTTGTTTTAATTGCCCCATATATTTTTTTAACATTTGAGTTGTTTATTTTTAAATTTTATAATTACAGATTATATATGCATGGGCTAGGGATGCTCCTAAATTGCAATTACCTAAGGATATGGGATTCAAAGTTGGCGGAGATTCTCCAATACAATACCTGGTTTTACAAGTGCATTATGCCCACATTGACAGTTTTAAAGGTAAATGTTTTTCCAGCTGATCATAGTTTGTTATTTAGTTCTTTATGGTTTATCATTATCATTTTTGTATGTTATAAAAAATCATTCATTGGTTAGGTCAATATTTTTATGGTTTGTTCAAAAAATTTAGAAGTCTGACTAAGTACCAATAAAAATGATGTTTTTATTACTCAGGCATTTATTATTTTTATTGAAAATTTTTAGAT
>NW_027109708.1:432080-436483 GCF_000696795.3 Halyomorpha halys
AAAAGGCAGTGGACGGTGGAGAATAAATAGAATAATATTTTTCAGGGTTTGATAGGTCCTGTATAAGCTGTTAAATAAATAAATATATTGTAATATCCTCTTTTATGAGAAAATAGTTATTTTTTTATATAAATGATTTTAGTTATGTTTTATTTTATATATCAACGTTAAATATTGTTTATTTGTTGTGTTAAATCAAGCAAGCTAACCAATTTTCATCGTCTATAGTAAATCCGTTATTCAAAACAAAGCCAAAATGGCGGCACGAGTCCTTCCAAATATCCGTTAAATCGTGGCAATGTTGAGAAGATTCAAATATTTTAAAAACTTTATTTTAACTTCCCATCATAATTGAAATTACAATACATTAAGAAAAATAGAAGTTAAGAATAAGTATTAAAGAAAATTATTCATAAAGGAAATCATAGGAAAAAACTCAAAACTGTAGTGGTACAATTGATGTTGAGAACTAACAACGAGAGAAGGAGAAGGAAGAAAACTTGGTTTTTGATGATTTTGTTGCTTAGGCGGGAGATGGATGACATCGCCTAGAGGCAGGATGTCCTGTAGATCCCTTAGCTACTCTCAGTGGTAGTCATCTTGAAAAAAGAAGACATCAAAGAGTCACCCAAGAAAAAAAAGGGACTCTTGTTTTGGATTGTCTGGTGAGAGGACATCCGTTGGCTGGAAACGGGAAGGAATGGAAGCCATTGTTGAGAGTTAGACATAGCTTTTTGGGAAGGACTGGAAGCCATTGTTGACAGTTGGACATAGCATTATAGAAAAGAAGATATCAAGAATCATCAATCATCAAAAGAAGATTCTATGAAATTGGTTAGTTTTGTTCTACTTAAAATTGAATACATTTGTAAAAGAGATATTAATTTAAATTCAGTGTTATTAAAAATCAGTGTTCTGATTGCCTAGATACCCACTCTAAAATTAAGAGTCTATAATATTTCATACACAAATAAAAACTCTCATATTTATTTAATATTTAATCTTTTTATTTGACCTTTTCCTCTTCAAATTTATACTTTAGATATGAGAATAACTGAAAACTATAAAATTCTTTTTATTTAAGTTTAAGTAATTTTTGAATATTACAATATATATAAGTTACGGCCTGAGCCAGCTTACTGAGGAGATTGGCTGATCGAATGTATATAAAGAGATGTACCGAACCCAATAAAGCCTGTATTTTACAGCAGTCCAAGTGTGTCAGATCTTATTCCTTCTTCTCTTTTTTGACATTTTGCTTTCGCCGATACTTAAGTGGTGCCGAAACCCAGGATCTTTGAATTCCAGAACAAATTTTAGTCTGAAGAAAAAAACATTTTTTCTTTTTCTTTGTTTTCTCTGATTTATGGCAGGTAACGGAATAGTGAGAGCAGCAGTTCTAAACATAGAAGGTCAGAATTTCTCCAACCCACTTTCAGCTGCAGTGAACCCAGAGATGGAGCCATTACCGCTAGTCTCTTTAGCCAGGAAGACAGTCCATGAGATCATACTAAAAGAAGATGAGGTTACATATGTGAAAGAAAGGAGATACGCGCAGGCGCTACATCACCACATCCAGGAAGAACTCGAAAGTTTAAAACACCAGGGAATAATTATTGATAGTACATTACCATACAATAGTCCATTGTGGGGGATTAAAAAGAAGAGCGCACCAGGTGAAACTACTGAAAAGTAGAGAGTGGTGATAGATTACAGGAAGCTGAATGAGAATACCAAAGATGAAAAGTATCCGATCCCCAGATTTGAAGACATTTTGGAGGCTGAGCGGGGCACGGGGCGTCGGTATTTCGCACATTGGACTTGAAGGCTGGATATCATCAAATAAAAAGTCACCCTAAGGATCAACATAAGACGGCATTCACATTTGAGAGAGGACACTACAAATTTATAAGGATCCCGTTTGGCCTCAAAAATCCTCCCATAACCTTCCAGTGCCTGATGGATGAGTTTTTGAGGGGAATTGACGAATCTGAATGTCAGATTTATATGGACGATCTCCTGGTGTTCAGTAAGAACGAAGAAGAACATGTGCAGCATTTACACAGTGTATTTCACAGAATTAGGCAATTTGGCCTCAAATTATCAGGAAAGAAATCATCGTTGGGGCAGGATCAAATAAAATTTTTGGGCCACACAATTTCCAACGAAGGAGTTGAACCCAACGCGGATAAAGTCGCAGGTATATGGAAGATGGCAGTTCCTAGTGATGTGGGGAAGTTCGGAGGTTGCTGGGAACTTTAAATTATTACAGGAGATTTGTGCCAGAAATGGCTGACTAATTCGTCTCACTCAACAACCTTCTAAAGAAAGGCAGAAAAGTAATCATACCAATGGTGGAAGACAATATCAGGCAGTGCATGGAGAAGCTGCAGCAATAGCCGTTGCTTGCTTTCCCAGACTTCAATTCAATATCACTACAGATGCGAGTATGTGCTAAGAGCAGTGTTGTCTCAGGATGGTGGAGGAGATCGTCCAGTGGCGTACGCCAGTTGGTGTCTGACAGAGATGGAGACTAGTTATAGTGCACTGGAACGAGAGCTCTTGGGAATAGTATGGGCTGTTGACCACTTTAGGACCTATATGTTCGGAAGAAAGTTTAAAGTACACTCCGACCATAGGCCCCTGCAATGGACGAGAAAGTTGAAGGAGTCTTCGGCCAGGATTACGCATTGGACACCGGGAGAGGAGGAAGAACAGAATGTGGCAGAGGAAGATGATAGGGAAGAATCTTCATCTAACGTGAGCTTGGAGGAAGGAAGACCAATTGTTTACATCGGGACCTGCTTGTGCTATACTGCAGGTGTCCCGAGTGTAATTTTATGATTAAATTAATGTGTGGAAAAGGGGGAGCTGAAAATTGTGAGACACTTTATGCTCATAAAAACATGCATGTATATTTTCTTTTATTCAATCAGTTAGTTCCCTGGAGGGGCAATAATGATTAATATGAGTTAGTTATAAATTATTATGTATAATAGTATCAGAACAGAGCAATGGGGTCTCATGGATTATAATAATGTGCTTATCTGGTGACGTCTTCGCCGCCGCGGTGACGTACCGTAGTCGCTTCTCTCTTATAGCTGTCCTGTGGGCGAATATGGTGAAAACCATGTTTCCTCGCCGAGGTGTCTGAAAAGACGTCTTTCCTCTTCAAGGGCTGGCCAGCGTGTCCTGGACCCTGGCGTGATGGTAGGGGTAGGCCAGGTCCTAGCTTACATGATGCTTAGGCTGGGGCGGCATTGCATTCGCAGCGTCTTCGGAGCCTTCCGGTGTCCGCGGAAAGGGGGGGCATCAGAAAATGAGACCCCCGACCCCGACTTTATATAAATCCAAAAAAGAATGGAAAAAATCGGATTACTTAAATCCGACACCAATAGATATGGAGGAACTTGAGGACATCATTAATGACAAGAGGTGGCGGATTATATAGAAGATAAAAACCACTGGATTGGTCAAAGTTGAATGTAACTGTAAACACTACGGCCGCGGTGCTTCTGTGCCGGAAAAAAAGACGGAGAGGAAAATTACAAAATAACCATATTGTTTGAAGAAAATTATGGGAAAAGGAAAAATTTAGGAGGGTGGCTTGAGAGAATTTAAAGGTCACAGATAGGATGGGAGCGATCAAAATCGAGACGATCATATATAGAAAGTTGGGGTCTAACAGGGGTAAGGAGATACAGTGATACGAGGGTCCATTCAAGGTGATAACCATTAGAGAACATAATATTGTTACAGTGGAGAGTATAAGAGAACCAAAAACGAGGATAACTGTCCATATTGAACATTTAAAACTTCCAGCAATGACAGTATAGAAACTGAAGTGTCCTCGTATTGCCTCAACTAGATTATATTATAAAAAATGTTGTTATTTTTTCCATTTAATGTTTTTTATTTTAGGTTTGTTTGTGAATTTTGTAAATATTGTTTTGTTTTTTCATTTTAACTTGTTTATGCTATTGTACAAAGAGTCATTCCTTACTTATTTTATTCCTAGGTTTAAAGTATGTATATAATGTTTACTTCAGCTAGCTTATGGGTTTTTTTTTTTTAAATGATAATTGTATAGGAATTTATTTTATTATAAATAGTTTTTCTTTCTTGTTTTTATTGTTATTATATTGTATAATATTAGTTTACGAGGATTGTTCGTAAACTGGTGGGGGGGAGTTACAGCATGAGTCAGCTGTTACTTCGATGTCAGCTGACTGAGAAGATCAGCTGATTGAATGTGTATAAAGAAATGTACTGAACCCAATAAAGCCAGTGTTTTACAGCAGTCCAAGTGTGTCAGATCTTATTCCTTCTTCTCTTTTTTGAGTTTGCTTTCGTCGATACTTGAGTTGTATATGTATATACACATATTATACATACAAGTATAT
>NW_027109708.1:440528-441097 GCF_000696795.3 Halyomorpha halys
AATCAAAATAAACAACGAACAAACGAAAAACGACAGGACTTTTTGAATGCCCTGGTAGTTGCATGCTGCAAACTGCAGTATCCCAAGACAGACAGGCGTGGAAGAGCCATTCATAGCTCAGGTGGTTGAGGCACAGTTCTTAACAGCCAGAGAATGGTTCGGATCCAGCCAGGGGGTGAATTTTTTTCATTTTGTGGCGGTCCTTAAAGAAGAACTTGACCCCCCACCATGGTTAGAATAATTTAGTCACCTTTAGATGAAAATAAGGAATAATGAACCCATAGGCCTCAGCCCAGGCCGAGGAATAATGAACAGCTAGAGGACTGGAAATGTCATGGATGTGGAAGAACTGGACATTTAGTGGTGCAGTGCCCACGTACCAGGTGCTTTAAGTGCGGGAGAGTGCGGGGGAGACATTGCCAGGCAGTGCCCAGACGTATTTCACAGAAGACAGGATCGAGGTGGTCAGTTGGAGAGGGAAGAACTTATTGTTACCTCGTTTATATTGTTTATTATATTTTACTTAGGTGAGCTCCAAGGGAAATCAACAAACACACTTTAAACAAAAA
>NW_027109708.1:441542-450356 GCF_000696795.3 Halyomorpha halys
CTGGCCAGGAATAAATAAAGCGGTTAGTCTACTTCATGCAGCTGCCCACGTCGGTTTCTCGTTGATGTTGGTGCTGTATAATATAATTATACTTATTTTGTAAAGCCTGGTGCACTGAGGTAACCTAATCATTAGCACGTGGCACTCATACTGCTATTTTACAGGGACGACCTCAGCGCTACCTGTCGAAAAGTTATCGTTGCAACAGCTAGGTTTGAGACACCTGTTATTATCTAAGATCGGTAGGCGCCCCCCGCAACAAACTAAAGAGGGTTGACTGCACACTAATGTATTACAATCTAAGAGGGAAACATGGTGTGAGTTGAGAGGTAACTGGATAAACTGAGCAGCGGAGGGAAGGCACTCCAGGTTCAGGTATGAGGCCAAGAAGTTGGAAGGAGGTAGTACCTTTGCACTGGGCTGACCTTTATACTGGCCCTCATCCAGCCACAGGGGATTAGTTGAGAGACCTATGAAGCATAGGCCGAGTTCTCAAGGATGCTATAAACCCAAGATTATATGTTCACAGTGAAAACTGCATCCTGTTTGAGCTGGTTCTGCAATACTTCCCAAATATGGCTCTGAACGGACATAGATGTAGTGAACGACATTGCCAACTGTGTCACTATTGCAGAATCCCGTCAGGTGAGTGGAGCATCTGGCCCCAATCTGAAGGGGTGTCTTCAGGGGAGGTTGGAGATGGAATAACAAGAAGGATAATACATCACTGCTATTTTCATAGAGAAGGAGAAGGTTTTGATAACAACTGTGATAGCTTGTGGCCAATTGGATGCAGGTAAAGAGAATAAATGATGGGAGAGATATCAGTGGATGATAACAATACTAGTAGCACCAGCTTTTCCTTCCAGGTGATCTGTCTGGTGAATGGTTACTAATTAGTTGAGTTTCTGCGATAAAAGCTACTTAAATATTTCAAAAATAATAATATTTTATAAATAGTCTTTCTTCTATTGTAGATACTGCATAAAGGGGCTGTGATAGTCAAGCACTTAGGACGGGGGTCTCAGAGTATACAGTTCAAAATGGTGTGGGTTCGATTCCCATCTGCCTCAGTGGATATCAAGTAGTGGTGCCAAGAAATAAAGCCATAACAAAAAAGACAAAGATAAATTAGAGCTGCAATTCAATATAGCATATGAAATCCCTTCTGAAGCGAACTATGGGAAATCCTATTTAGCAATCTCTGAATAGTATTAAAAACAAAGAATGCATTAACACAAATATCAGTTGTATTTCTATATCAAAAAACCCTAACAAACTGCTCTCACCACTTATTTCAGCCAAACAGGACATCAATTCAAATTTGATTCACCTATAATCATTCACTGGGAGAAAAATAATTTCAAACAAAATCTAAAAAAAAAAGTTATCTCAATTGAAAAATGTAAGAATCGGGCTACTAACAAAAATCAGATGTACAAAATTTTAACACATGTTACTCAAAACTCATAAGACACAATTAACAACACTAATAATAAATATTTAAAATGGAAAACAGACTGACTATCTGATAGAAAACTGTTAAAATATGGAAAACTTAAGAAAAAAAAAAATTTACCTTTCTATGTTTCACGTTAGCTCAGTACTCTGCTAACGTTGCACAAGTTAGTTCTTGTTATTAGAGTTAGTTCTTAAAGTTATTAGTTAAATCGAATACTCAGTTATAAAACAATTGTAAGTAAAATTTCTATTTATTAATCTTAATTTGTATTCTTGAAAGCAAATGACCAGGTATGCTGAAATTATACTTGCATATTTCACAAAAACCTTTAGTCACTTAAATAGCAATTAATAACTAACTGGTCAAATATTTCAGCTATTCAGGCATTATCAGTGTTGAAAACCACATCATCACATTAAAGAGAACAGAGATAGCATATCCCAAGCCAATAGCCTAATACAAACTAAAAAACAATACTAACCAATATGATTAATTATGAGAGTTAAAATATCTCTTTATGGTAAATATGTGATAGATGACTTAAGATTTGCTATCACTAGTAAATATTAATCTAGTCTGACTGACCAGGTAGGATTTGGTAACAAATCTTGATGATCACTTCTGTATTAATAAATAAATCTAGTATCTGATACTATATATTACCAGAATATGTGACCAGTTAGTTATTGACTACTATTTAAGTGACTAAAGGTTTCTGTTTAAAATCTTCAATGATTATCTAATTATTATTTTTGAGTTTTTGCTTTCATTGTTTAAAAAAAAATGACATTAACAATATTTAATAAAATTAATTTTTTTATGCATAGGATTATTAGAAGTCATTCTATCAATGAAACTTTTTCAGATGGACATCCGGATAACTCAGGAATAAATCTCTATTACACAGAAAAAAAGTAAGTATTCAGTAATTAGTTATAAATATAAATTTAAAAAATAAATTGACCAATTTATAGACTTGGGATATTTGTTTTCTGTAACTTATGTCTGGGTGAAGAGGCCCTTGTAAAAACATAAAGTTACCTAGATATGTGTGACATCGCGATAAAAATGTTAAGTCAATGTATGATATAAAAATCGTATATTAATAGAAAATTTAGAAGTTTTTAGTTAGTAATTTCTTAGAAAATCAGCTAATTCACACTGCTAAGTTAAGTATATTACTTAGGTAATATTTTTTCACTTTCAAACAATATTCTATAATTTTTACTTTTAATTACCTATGTATAAAATGTATAGTAAGAGAAAGTATTACAATCTTGAATAGTTTAGAATCTGAGTTTTCATGGTTGTATGTATGTGTGGTTTTTTTCAAGGGTCGGTGGAAATCTTCAAAAGACACGGATAGGCCTATCCGTGTGTGGGATTTTTACCCACTAAAACCACCGCCCTACACTTGTTCATTCCTCTCCACGGGACCACTGTTTGGGATTACTTTGTAGAGGGAAATGGCTGAGTGCCACCTCATTTTCTTCGGATGATTTTCACGTTTCCATGCTAGTCCTACCTTCTAGCCCTCTCTTCCGCTCTCAATCACTTTAAGACAACTGTGTTGAATCTCTTCACTGTGTTCCAATGGTGTTCTGAGTACAGCATGTCGCTTACTACGTTATCTGGTGTGATGCTTCCTCCACTCTCCCTAATTCGCTTCTTTCTGCTTCGTGCCCCACTGTTTCTTCCAATGTCTGGCACGCTGGGCATCCGCACTGTTATCCAATTTAAATCTGTATCAGTATGCTCTAAAGCATCCATGTCCTGTCAACAGTTGGGTTACGTAAAAATCTACCTCACCATGCTGGCGACCATACCACAAGCCCACCTTGGGTATTAACCTGCGAGTCCACTTCCCGTAATCTATAGCCTCCCAACACTGTTGCCTCTGATTGATGGTTATTTTTCACTCTTCTTTTCTGGAAATGTTTAAACGTACTCTATCCTGCTTCTTTCTTCAATAAGGAGTTCCACAGGCGGCTTTCTGGCTATCACTCACACCACCTCGTAGGAAATAGTCCGAAAAGCACTTACCATCCTTAAGGAAACTCTGCGATAAACGGAAACCATCTATCTACTGTATGATTTGATTATGATTGTGATGATTATGATCTACTGATGCAACTCTCCCTAGGACCTCCAATGTTTGGTATAAGGCATGACAATAAGGATGCTACTTTAGCAGATTTGGCGCAGATATATTTCGTGTGAACATTAAACCGGAGACGTGCATCGATCATGACTCCTAGATATTTTAAGCAAGACTGGAAATGAATTTCCTACCCACCATGACAGTGATGAACTAAGTTTACTTCCTGCTAGTGACTAGGAGAACCTCGGTCTTGTGATCTGCAAGCTGTAGGCCTACCAAAGATAGACAACCTTGCACCATAGCAACTGCCTGGCTAGCGATGAGGGTAACTTCTTCCAAGTACTTCGCTGCCACTCCCACTACAATGTCATCTGCGAATCCCACAACTGTTGGTCCCTTTGGCATTGTCAATTTGAAAATTATGTCGTACATGACATTCCACAGAAGAGACCCTGCTGCATATCCCTGTGGGACTCCATCAGTCACCTTGTATCTCCTTTGGCCAGTTTGTGATAGATAAGACAGAACTCTATCTTTGAAGTAGTCTGTAAGAACTCTCATAAGATAGATTGGCACATCTAATATACAGCTCCATCTTGCAATGTTAAAAGCATTCTTAATATCTAGAGTGATGATTGCTGCATAACACTTAGCACCTCTCCTCCACCTTGCTCCTGCAATAGCTGTTTGGGCTATCTCGACTACCAATCCAACAGCATCTACTGTGGATCGCTCTTTACAAAATCCATAATGAGCCCTCGAGAAGCCATTAACACCCTTCATGAACTCTTGTAGCCTGAGGGAAAGGATTTTCTTGAATGCCTTACCTGTAGTATCCAATAAACCAATTGGACGATTGGTTGACAGGTCTTCCAGTCTTCCCTTACCCTTTAGAATAAGTTCGAGGTGCTGTCTCTTCCAAGGTTTCAGAATTGAGCATTCCCAAATGTAAGAATTGAAGAGATCAATGAAAAGATCTGGCCATTTCCTGAGAGCCACCTTCAGCGCTTCATTTGGAGTTCTGTCTAATCCTGGTGCCCTGCCATGTTTTAGGTCTGAGGCGATGTCTTCTATCTTTTCCTGCATGATTTGTGAAAAATCTGTTGTATATATGTTGTCTGTATATTCAATAGTTTACTGACAATATTGTCCACAACATTCCATCTCGTAGCGAGTTACATTGTGCCTTTACTTAGTTTGTGAAGTGGTATTTTGTAAGGCCTACTTCATCCTGTCAATTTGTTATCCTACTTCCCCATTTAGTTGCCCATGCGTTGAAATCACCCACTATAATAGCTGGCTTATGGCAAATGGCCTCTAAGACAAATTCACAAAGTCTTCGATTGTGATGCTGAGCTAGGCGTAATAGCTAAAGATGTACACGTCGTTGATCTTCGCCCATACAAAGCGGAAATGTGATGCAGTGTTCATTTCCTGAATAGCTTGGGAATCCCAAGCCCAAATAGCAGCTTTACCACTGACATCAGATACCCATATGCTGCTATTCTGATTTTTCTATTGTCGCAGAGAATAGCGATGTTGATGTGCTGTTCCTGTACAGTTTGGTAAAGGAGGTCCTGGGCAGCTTCACAATGGTTCAAATTCAGCTGGAGTATCTTCATCTGCAGTTTTGTTGGATTTTTGTCATTGTTTTCAATGCTGAAGGGAAAGCTGGGCACTTACTACTTCCGCTGGGGGGATCAGCATCTTCATTTCCTGCACATAATGTGCATTTATGGTCACAATCAGTATGTTTATCACCTGCTTTACTAAAGTTTCGACATAAGGAGGTCCTATCCTTTCCAACACAATTCCGAGCTATGTGTCCATACTTCAAGCAACGGAAATACTTTGGAACTCTAAGTCTTTTGCGTAAACGGCTAACAATCAGTTCTACTCATACCTCACCCTGAGCTGGAGAACCGGCAGTGAAATGACCTCCATAGGCTTTTCAGTTCAGCGAGAGATTGCTCTTTCTAATGGTCCAATTGGAGTAGAAGATCGCCTTAATTAATTTCCGGACCTTAGTTATTGAAGAGGCCATCTACACTATCGCCGGATCTTCTCTTACTTTTCGCAGGACATCTGTATAGGACTAGCTATCCGGTGATTTAACAATTATGGCGTCAGGCCTCGGAGCCTTGGGCAAGGGTTCTTCCTTGATCATTTTCGTACTTCCTGCCATTGTTCATCCTGTGGTTCCTAACATTGAACTGCCAATCTCTGAGGGCTATCTACGCTATGGTACACAACTTGTGCATTCGGTTGTATGATTTTCTGCGTGTTCTTCCTTTTATCGTCCAACAAAGAAGGTGTAGTAACTGTCCCCTCTGATTTAGCATTTTTTTTTTATGGACTTATCTCCTTTGTTTGGGTGTGGCCATCTGCAGTTTCAATAGGGAGGGCGGCTATTTCCAACTTCTCAAAGTAAAGTTAGATTTTGCAGGTATAACTCCTTATCTTACCATGAACATTATTCTTTGTGCGAATAAAGGAGAGAAGTTGTTTAATCTTGCTCCCGATGTTCTGCATCACCTCTGTAGTGGTTAGTCTTGTGGTATTAGATGCAGCAAAGGCCAAGTCTTCCACTATTGCTGCACTGTGGTTGTATGATGACGATACTGGGAAACCCGCTTTCATATTCCCTATCGACACTGGTACCAGGGTTCCAATTATTGTTATCTACCATTATTATAAAAATTGCATTTTATACCTCCTGCCAGGTTTTGAAACAGCCGCCTCTAACCTGAGGAACAGACACTGATCAGTATGCCACCTATTCTAGGAACCGTCACGCCTGGATTTGAGTCTAGTTTTGGTCCATTCCGGGTATTTTACCCGAATTGCTCAGGAAATCAAAGAACTGAAAGAGGAATACTCAGTTTTAGCATGGGCTGGACAGGTTTTTTTTTTTTTTAAATTTAGAAATGGCCATACAAGATTTCAAAATAAGTCTTGTTCTGGCCACCCTTAGTCATTGAATTGTTGACTGAGAGATAGTTTTAAGCAATAGATAAAGACAAGTGTCATCCTATGTTCGGAATAGTAAGGTTAATTGGTGAATAAATTATTTTTTTACTCTAAAGGTACAAACAGTTATCAGATATACTTCATTTATATCCTAGTTATTAATACTAAACTAGGCTGTAAATTTAAAAATATTTCTTTCAGATTATAATTTAAGTATCAGATATATTAGGTATGTAGGTTTGAAATAGTAAGTTTTATTACAATTACTAAAATTTTGATGAAATAATGGACTAACTAAATTAAAGAATTCATTTTAATTTTCAATTAATTTTTCAGGATGCCAAAATTAGCTGGAGTTTTACTATTGGGTACTGGTGGATATATTCGACCAATGAGTACAGAACATATGGAAACTTCATGCAGAATCAATGAGGACAAAGTCCTGCATCCTTTTGCCTTTAGAACTCATACACATTCACTCGGTTGGTACCTCCTGATTTTTTAAATATGATATCTTAAATATATGAAATTTAGTTACATAAGTTGATTAGATTTGTTAGTTTTGCTCACATGTTACTTGAAATATGATGTGATTTCTATTGAGGTGTTAATAGTTGACCGTAGATTAATATGAGGAGATGGTCGGGGGTGCAGTCAAGATACACTAATAAACAAAACTTATGTATTTGTGCCAATGTTTTGTCCTGAATTTCAAGCTTTCATCAGGGCTGAAAAACAAAAAAAAACAGATAATAGTCATAATTCAGAGAAACAAAAATAAAAATAAAATAATAATAAACAAACTTGGTAATATACATCATAATAAATTGAGTAGATAGTTTTTGATTGATACTAATAGAAGATAAAATATAATATTATAGAGGTAAGAATTATACAAAATAAATGATAAACAGATTAAAAAACAGACACTGTTCAAGTGAATAAAGAATTAAACATGAATGGTGCGGAAGAAAATGTAAATTACCAATGATGGAATTAGCATAATAAGGTATGTGAGTAACATTAAGAGTAATGAAAACAATATAAATCAACATAGTGAAATGTATGAAAGAAAATGATACAATGGGGAAGAAAGAAAACAGAATTTATGTTACAATGGATAAAAGATTCACAGTAATATAGATCAATAACAATAATAAGCTTACATAAATATAGAGTGTCTGGAAAGGTGAATAAGAAGGAACATTGGAGTGAAGATAAGGAGGATGAGAAAAAAAGGAAGCAATATTTAAAAAGACAAAGAGATTTACTTAGACAAAGATTCCGTCTAAAGTGAATGGGTACTAACTCACTTTGTAGCAGTAGAAAGCGGGGATAAAATATGTTAAACCAAGCGGAAATTGTTACTGGCATGTATGACTAACTATGAAAGACCGTTTAGATAAAATGAATAAAGTAGAAGAAATGAAATTAAAGATCTGTAGAGTAAAATAACTTGTAAACTAAAAAATTGTAAAAATATATAGTTGGGCTAAATATATGAGTAATGATGAAGATGAGAAAATGAAAATAATAAAAGGTGAAATGAACGTTGAAAAGGCGGAAGGTTAGTATTATAATGAGTTGGGAAAAAAAAAATTATATGTGTTTAATAAATTGACTATTTAGAAATAGGCTAGGGATTGATTCTAATTGTATATTAATACTTTTGTAAAAGTCGTTTGTCATGGTGAGGGACGGTGGCTAGAATGAAAGTTTTGTCAAAATCAGATGAATGGTTAAATGATAAGGAATGTTTGGACAGTTTAGAAGCTGTAAAGTTGAGGGAAGAAACAGAATATTGGCATTGGATTATGCAGTCTGTAAGTAGGTTTTTAGTTCTGCCAGTGTAAGAGGAGTTGCAATTAGGAGTAGAACAAGAGATATGGTATACAACATGAGAGCGGTATTATAGAGGAATAGGATCTTTAAGGTGAGAGTAGATATAAGAAAGTTTGTTGTGGGATCTGAAGGGAAGTCAGAGGTTGGGTATAGAGGAACGTAAGTATTTTGAGATGTTATTAGAAAGAAAGAGGATGTAAGGTAGTGATCCTCATCCTTATACAATAAGAGGACGGTAAGAGATTATGAAGAATTCGGTGAAGAGGGGATATGATTAATGTAATTGGTAAATGAATGGAATATGGTCCGGGAGCGGTTAAAAAAAAAACTCAAATAGTAAATAATTATACTATTTTATTGAGCCAACGTTTCGCCCCACGTTGCAGGGCTTCGTCAGGGCTAAAAAAGATACAAACACTATAGTTACAAAAAGGAAAAA
>NW_027109708.1:450661-454216 GCF_000696795.3 Halyomorpha halys
AAAATAATTTGTAAAGTAAACATAGTAAAAAAGTATTTAAATTAGGTGAACAATAAATGGTAATATACATAATAGGGGGAGAAGAGATATTAATAGAATAAAAAAAAATAATAAAAAAAAAACAGATAGAAAAACAAAGGAAAAATAAAGTATAAAATAATGTAAATAATAATTAGTACCAACAATAATTGGTAAAATAGTCTGTCATTTATTTTGGGAGAGAAGTTATTGTTTAAAAGGATCTATTTTATGCGGTGAGAGTAGGTATCATGGAAGTGGGAATCAGAGAGAGAAAAACAGCGACGATAAAGATTTTTAGCTATGTTGAGTTTATAATGGTAAAGATGTTGGGAGTGATAGCTTAAAAGTTTAAGTGTACCAATCTGTGGATAAGGTGTTATTGGGGTTTCTAATGATATGGAGGCCAAGAAATGGAAGAGGATTCTTGATTTCACATTCTACTGTAAGATGTAAGCAAGGATGGTAGGAGTTGAAGGCGAATAGGATATCGGTAATTTTAATCAGGATTATGGATTAAGAGGAGGTCGTCCACATAATTTTTGATAAAGATGATGTCATTAGGGAAAAGGGGGGATGAAGGAGTTTAGAAGATCAATGAAAACAATGTTAAAAAAGTCAGATAGAGGATTTCTATTGTTCTTTTAATTTTGAAAAATAGTATGATTCAACATCATTTAAACTATCACCATAGATACTTTAGGATTATATTAAATATCTAACTCCTACCATATCCTAGTTAACTGTTTTCTTATTAACTGCACATATTTATATTTGTCTTCAATTATAATATTCACCTCAGCTAATTATTTTTTTAAAAAACAAAAAAATCAGGATTCTATTTTTAACTTTGATCAAATTTTTATTAAGGTTAATTATTGTTAATATTTTATTCCTCTTATAATTCTCATATATAATATTATATTCAACAATAGTTTCTGAAACATAACTGTATCATATTGTTTGTTTAAGAAAAATTTGTTTTGTATTTTAGGTAAGGTTGTGTCAGGGTATAGAGTACGTAACATTACTGGAAAAAATGATTGGACACTTATTGGAAAAAAAGACCCTCTTTTACCTGAAATGTTTTATCCTGTGGTGGATCCAAATATAACAATTAAGAAAGGAGACTTATTGGTATGTGGGAATATTATTTATTTATAGATACACATATATTTTGAAAGAGGTGGATTTTTACATACAAAAATCAAATGAAAAAAAATAATAATAGTTTGAAGATAGAAATCATTTTATTTATTTATATTACCATTTTTTTCCCCGGATATTCATTTGAAGTTTGATGTTGTATTTGGAATGAAGGTCATCAAATGTATCTTAAATGTTACATTGAATTTTTTAAAGATCTTGTGTTCTAAAAGCAGATATATGTTTGCTTAGGTGCGTAGGTAAATTCGGCCCATCCTTTAGGAGGAAATAAGTTATGCCGTCTGAGAAACCTTCTGGGGGAGCCTGCTTGCCATCTAGTACATCCTGGAAGCCATTGGCCAATAATTGGTGCAAACTTCGAAACCTTTTAATCCAATAATTCTGAATTCCATCAGAGCCTGGAGCCCTCCAATTTTACATGTTGCTGACTGTTTCCATTACATTGTTTACAGTAATAGTTACCTCAGGCATCTCTGAAGCATTCTCGAAGCTTCGCATTTCCTCTTCTATCCAAGAGGCGTTTTCGTTGTGGTAAACTGATTTTTCCCACACATTCCTCCAGTAGACCTCAATATCATCAGGGTAATGAATTGTTGATTTATCCTTTTGTCCAAGACTTCTGTAAAATTGGTGTTCATTCTGTTTGATAAGCTGATTCTGATGCCTGCGTGAAGCTGCCTCAGTATATCTACACACCCGGTTCGTATATACAGCCAGTTTCTGTTTCAAGTAATCCAGGTTTAGTGTCAGCCTAGCAAATAATTCGGATTCCAGTACTGTACCCAAGTTTTGTACAATGATCTCGTCTATTTTCTTCTTTGTCTGGGGTCTTGTGTTGTGAGGATTTCGAATATAATTTGAAATAACACCAATTTTTTCCCGCAAGTTATTAATTTTTTCATTGAAGCCTTTTTTTCCACTGTGGTATTTCCTTACAGCCTCTTTGAGTTTTACTTTTTCTGCCATCTTCTAATTTTATTCCAAGTTCTAATATAACTGTTTTGGCAGCGATATGCATCCAATGTGGAATATCCTGAAGTCCATTTATCAGGCCTAAATGTTCCTGGATCACATTATTCACTAAGCAGGTTAACTTCTGCGTGTTCTTATTGTATGGCACTCGAGGTAACAGTGGTCTTTCTTGAAGCGGTATCCCATTAAGCAGCACATGCTCAGTCAAAACAGATTCACTTAGTCTGTTTTTTAATTCTGTGTCATCTTCCAATTGTTCATCCCTGACATCTATGCCGACTGATGAACTGATTCAAGCTGCTGGCTCTGAAGCCATTCCAATATTCAGTGTCCTATCAGAAAGCTCTGCATCATTTTCAGTGGCCATTAATCTACGAGCTTCCTCTTTAAGCTGTTGGAGATCTATGGAAGTTAGAAACTTTCTTGATAAAATAACTCTAACCTGATCACTGAGCCTCTGCGTGCTTAAATTTACATTTGGGAAGTACTGATTCCAATATCTCTGGATCCGGTTAAGGTATCCTGTTTTATCTGTTGTTGTTGATGAGGTTTGTTGCCAAACAGTATGCACGGATGACAGCCTTTTATTATTATTATTATTATTAAAAGACATATTACATACATACTCATGTTCCTTTAGTTCATAAATTAATTTTTTTTTTACTTTGATATTTTACAAGTATTAAAGTACTAATTAATATTATTCAATGTCAATTTTCTGTACTATCACCTCTTGTTGGTCCTGCTGGCTGGAACTCGATTCAAATATAGTACACTAACCACCTGATTAATTATAGGGCTATCTCCTCTAGTTAACCGACCTTAATCGGTGAGCAGGGTGAGATGTTTTGAGGTAGTAGACTTATTACTGAAATTTACGGAAATTAGCCAGCTACTTACAGCAGCCTTAAAACCAAAGATCAATACTGGACAGATCTAGTGTTAAAGATTTTTATTTTAAATCAATAATCTTGATAGATTTTGGTTCATTCGGATGGAATAGTATGATAATTGAGATAATTGGCTGAGGAGATGAAGATATAGACTTGACAGATGAAGTGAAATGGTGAACATGAACACCATATTGCTTGTATGAAACTTAATCAGATATTCTGGATTTATTAACAAAGGTTTATTACAAGAACAAAATGGTATATGATTATTCTTATCCAAAATAGGTGAAAGTAGCTTAGTATACTGCAAACCTTAATAAATTTGATAAATTAGATAAAATTGTTCTGATTGAAAGTTATTTAATCATTATATTTTTCTTAGCGGTACAAACATCCATAATTTTAGTTGTTGTTTTAAGATTTCATCTATTTTACTGCGGTCTTTCATATACCATCCATAGTGAACTAACTATGCTTCTTGTTACATTGATAGGAGGACACATTA
>NW_027109708.1:454266-459072 GCF_000696795.3 Halyomorpha halys
CACTAATCCTAACTCCCCATGTAAATAAACCTCAATAATGTCTATAGCATCACAGAGATAATAAACCAGTATCTTTCTAGTAAGCGTACGGTTTAATTCTGTTCCCTCTTTTCCTTTTTCTTCAAGCCTTTCAGTCCAAGTACTCATAAGTGGTGCCGAGACCCGGATACTGATTGAATATTTTTCACTGAATGAAGATTTTTTTTTTCTTCTTCTACATCTTAATTTTTTTTTAATCTAAATCATTTTCATAAAAACTTCACCGATTGAATATATATTTTTTTGAACTGTTCTCTCACCCGGGATTTTTTCCCCCGGCTTTCTTATTTTTACTTCGCTTAAATTGTCATTTTTTTTTACTGACCAACATGGTTAATGGTGATGGTCAAGCACAACAACAGCCCGCATTGAGGTAGCCAGTTCTACAGATCCCGGTGGTGCAACTGGCTCCTGGAGTTCCTGCGGCCCCAGCAGTCCCGGCGGCGGTTCCAGCGCTACCCCCGCTACCAGAGACCACTCTCGTGGCTGTTCACGCCAATATGTTGGCTAAAATGAAAGTGAGAGCAGTAACCTCTCAGGATATTAGAAAAACCATCTCAGACTTGGAACAATTCTCAGGCAAAATCGGTGAGTTAAATCACTTTATTAAAGGTGGAGATCGCATCATGGAGAGGTTGGCAGCCAAGGTCTCAGAGGAGTTGCTGGACAAGAATGACGCGATTTCCCTCAAGGCAGCACTCATATGCCGGATCAAGCGAAGTGTTTTGAACCATATTCAGGCAGATGAGGAAACAGCATGGCCAGTAGTGAAGGAAAGATTAAAAAAGGCCTATGGAGGAGGCAGATGGTCCCCGGAGGAAGACATTTTCTAGATGCTGCGGGAGAGGAGAAAGCACGGGCAGTCTAACGGACAGTACGTAGCCACGCTATTCGGACAGTTTAATCTGACCACAGAAAAGATGAAAGAGATTCTTGGAGCGGATGTTGTCAGCTGGAAGATGAATTTTATCGACTCTATAATGAAGGTGCAACTAGCTAAGGAGACGAATAAAAGGGAAGGTTTACCACGGGACCGCACTTTCGTGGAATGTGCTCAAGATATGATCGACGTGAGCGCTAGAGAGGAGGATGTCGATGATGAAGGATGGAACAGAGTACCATACCACTGCACAAGGAATCCATCAACACCATGGAAGAGAAGAGAACCCAGAGATAGTGGTAACGACAGAGGCATGGGTAGAGAATGGCGGCCGAACCAGGGCAGAATACGCAACGGAGGAGGGAAAGAAGACAGGAAGTGCCATGGGTGCGGAAAAGTAGGATATCGGGTGGCCCATTGCCCCCGCACTAGGTGCTTTGAGTGCGGCAATGAAGGCAACATAGCACGACAGTGCCCTTATATGTACAAAAGGGCAGATACGGGACCAGGGGAACCGATGGAAATAAATTTCCAGCGGATACGGCGGAAAAGATGAGAGGACTATTGACCTAGTGAATCCTCTAGTGAAACTTCAGAAGCATCAGAAGCCTCAGGAACAGAGGGAGAAGGAAGAGGAGGACGGAGCAATAAACCGCCAAGCAGTAGATGGCGCCGAGTAAGTGAGGGAAGGAGATCAAGGCAAGAGAGTTGAGGTAGGTGCCAGGAGAGGGGCGACCGTACATCAGAGATTTTCAACATCAAAGGAGAGATCAGCAGTCTGCCTATCATCAAGGTGAGCGGCGTGAGATGCCTTGTGGACACGGGGAGCTCCCACACCATCCTGTGTCGGGAGGCGCTGAGGAAGCTGAGCAGCGGTGAGAGGAAACTCCAGATGGATGTTCAGGTATGTCATTGTCAATTAAAAACCCTGGGTGGGCCCTGTAGAGTAGATGGGGAGGCGGACATTGATTTACGGGAATGGGGGATCGAAGAAGGGGTATTCAGGGTTCATATCGTGGAGAAAATGCCCCGTGAATATCAGGCTATTATAGGTTGCGATCTATTAGGAAAGGCCAGTGCGGGGATTAGGAATAACAAGGGCCTGTGACGATTTGGTTGGGGCAGAGGAGATATCGGTGTCGCGAGCTTCGAATGGGCGAAGCCAAACGTATAGGTGTGATCCAAGGAGGGGGGAGGAATTGGAGGCAGGAAATAAAGGACAAATATGCAGATATTTTCTTCAAGGAGGGAGATTTACTGGGGGCGACCGGACAAACAATGCACCAAATCCCCCTGAAACAAGATAAAATTACTTACGTAAAAGAGAGGAGGTATCCACATGCGCTCAGACAGCATATTCGGGATTAGATAATATGAAAAAAACAGGGTATCATCGTAGATAGTACCTCCCCATACAACAGCCCCCTATGGGTAGTGCGGAAGAAGGGGACACCGGGAGACAAGGGAGAAAAATATAGGGTAGTAATTAATTACCAGAGCATTAATGAGAACACGGTAGACGAGAGATACCCGATACCGCGAATATAAGATATCTTAGATCAGCACAAGACAGCTTTTACATTAGAAAGGGGGCATTATGAATTTACGAGGATGCCCTTCGGACTGAAGAATGCCCCAATTACATTCCAACGATTGATGGACGAATTCTTACGGGGAATCGACGAGTCCATGTGCCAGGTATACATGGACGACCTGCTCGTTTTTAGCAAAACAGAGGAATAACATATGTCCCACTTGCACAACGTGTTCGAACGAACAGGTACGGAAATTTGGGTTAAAGTTATCGAGAGAAAAATCAATATTGGGGAGAAACCAGATAAATGTTTTAGGACACACAATTTCGGAACAGGGAGTCAGGCCAGTCGCAAATAAGGTAGAAACGATCAGGAAAATGGCGATTCCAACGGATGTTAAGGGAATCAGAAGATTGTTGGGCACTCTGAATTACTATAGACGATTCGTTCCGGCGATCACCAGGTATCTGGTACCCATCAACAACCTTCTGAAAAGGGAAATAGGGTACAGGTGACGCCCGATATGGTGGAAAACATTAGAAAATGCATGGAGGCGCTTCAGAAGGAACAACCAGTATTGGCATTCCTGAACTTTGAACGTACATTTATCATCACTACGGACGCAAGTGAGTACGCGTTGGGGGCGGTACTGTCGCAGGATTGCGAGGGGGGAGAGTGACTGATGGCGTACGCTAGCAGGCGGTTAACAGATGCTAAGACAAGGTACAGCGCACTTGAGTGAGAACTGTTAGGTATTGTGTGGGTGGTAGAACATTTTCGCCCCTATGTTTTCGGGAGGAAATTCCGGGTACGTACAGATCACAGACCGCTTCAATGGGTTGGGAAGCTTAAAGAGTCCTCAGCTAGGGTCACCAGATGGAAGGAACTGCTCAACCAGTACAACATCGTAATCCAATACAAACCAGGAAAAGAAAATGTAGTCGCTGACTGGTTATCCCGCGCGATCACCATAAATGCAATAGACGAGGAACAACCACAGACGTCAGGAGAGGCGAGACAGTTTTTGCGAGAATGGACGCCAGGAAAAGAAGAAACGCAAAGCACGACGGGTAACGACCATGAGCCATCATCCGAGAACGAAAACTGCACTGAGGGAAGCCCAACGGAGATGGAAGAGCTAGAGGAGGTGGTGAACGATAAATCATACCAAATAATTTAGAAGACAAGAACTTCCGGATCCATGAAGATGGACTTCGCTAAATATGGGAAGACTTCGATCACCACTATTTGGTTGGCACCGGGTGTCAGGAATGATGAGATCTGACGAGCGCTGAAAGATGCATCCAAACCGGGGCATACATACCATCTATACGTCGGGAATGGAGTTGTTTTGGGAGAAGATAAAACGCCTCTGGAGACTGGAGAAAATCGGAATGGATCGAAACTTCGTTCGTTGCCTATGGTGGAAACCGTTCAGGACAGAGATCAACAGAGGGAGGTCACCTAGGCATACCACCAGGGGAAGACCAATCACCGAGGCTTGAATGAGACCTACCAAGCCCTGCGACGGAAATATTTCTGGTGGAATATGCTGAAAACGATTCAGGAGATAATCGGGAACTGTGAGGTGTGCCTCAGCACCAAATACGACCGACACCCACCCAAGGCGACACAAGAGGAGACACCAATGGCGAACACACCGTTAGTAGAATTACAAATTGACACTTTCACCTGGAGGGGCTACAAGTGGGTTACAGTGATTGACCTGTTTAGCAAAGTGGCCATGGCACATCAGATTCGAGAAAGATCGGCCGAGGCGGTATTGGGAGCGCTGCGTTTATGGTTCCAGTTCTATGGAGTACCGGAAAGGATATTGTCTGATGCGGGACGGGAGTTTGATAACGCCAACGTCAGAGAAGAAATGCAGGCTTTGGAGGTAAGGTGGCATCTAAACACCCCAGGACACCCTAAGAGCAGGGGGGGTATAGAGAGGCTCCACGGCGTTAAGCGATCACTTGCGAGTGTACCAGCTAGATAAGGGCCTGGAACCAGACGAGGCTATGATAAGAGCTATAGCAGCCTATAACCACTCCGTGCATATGGTAACAGGATTTGCTCCATTCGAAATTCTATTCGGACTTAGAGGGCACAAATGCGATTATAGAAACATGGTGATCGATGGAGAGGAGATTGTCGGTAATGGGATGGAACTGAAAAAAAAAACGTGGGACAAGGTGAGAGATAAAATCGAAAAGGAGAAAGCCAAACGCGTGGCGCGACATAACGAGGGTGTACGTGACATTGTGGGGAAAATTGGTATAGGGACAGTGGTTTACTGTAGAGTGAGCTCTAACAGGGGTAAGGAACCGCAAAGGTATGAGGGGCCATTCA
>NW_027109708.1:459663-512794 GCF_000696795.3 Halyomorpha halys
CTTTCTAGTAAGCGTACGGGTTACTTCTGTTCCCTCTTTTCCTTTTTCTTCAAGCCTTTCAGTCCAAGTACTCATAAGTTATATATATATATATATATATTTGATTATTACCATGGTCTTTTTATAAATCATTTATAGTCATTTAATTATGCTTATTGTTAATTAGATAGGAGGATATATAATGTATATATTTTATAATCATGAGAGATAGTTGACCTATGAGATAGTTGTTTTAATTTCATTCTGTACAATTATTTAATTTACGTCATTCTGTTTATATTTTATTTTTTATATCCATTGGTTGTTATCTTGTTCTTTATTCTTAGCCCTGACGAAGGCTAAAAATTAGGGCCGAAACGTTGGCATGATTAAATAAGTTATTTCAACTTATTTGTGTTATACTTTGACCGCATCCCCAACCATCTTCTCGTATATATTTCATGATTTTGGGTAGTGCATACTGAATATGACATTTTTACATCTTTACATGCTCAAACCATATTTGATAGTTTATTTTGTCTTAAGGTTAGGTACATAATTTTTTTTGTAATTATTGGTGTTAAAATAATCTATCACCACAAATCACTTTGTTTCTTGATTTTTTTTATTGATTTACAAGTATTTTATAATGACAAGAGTAATAAAAACCTTATCAGACCTGATGGTACGATGCTGATACTATAATCACTGTCTACACACTTCTGCCCACTGACCATCATCAAAGTTAGCCTTAATTTGATCCTTCCATGTTTGGTTTACCCTTCAAACATTTACCAATTGCTTTAGTGCTAATTATATTTCTAGAAATTTGTTCATTAATAAACCCAACATTACAAGCCATTTTAACATGCAAATTTCGAGTTATTGAATCTAGTGATGTTCACATATACTTTTGAATATCTGTTTAAATGTAGGGGCATTGGATTATTAGGTTTTTTGAGATGGTGGTCTATTTATTTGCACAAACTTGCTTTGGTGATTGTCAAATGATATATTTTTTCCCTTCCTTCCTTTGTACTCACATCACTTAATATTATTTTCATACTGTGTCGCAGTATTTCATCATTCCCACTCCATTATGTCATAAAATTTGCATTTTAATTTTTTAATTAGTCTTTGTTGTGAGGATTTAAGTTTATCAACAATTTTGAATCAGTACAATTTGGACTGAAAGCATCATTTTGCTGGTAAAGTTCCATAAATGATAAATGATAAGGTAAGTTACCATTACAAGTTACTATTATTGATCTTTATGTCTTTTTTCATATTGAATCTAATGAAAGTAGAGTTATGATCGTGTTACTAATATTACTTTAGTTTTTAAGAAAAAAAAATTATTAATTAATGATTAATATCAGCCTCTAAAATGTGAATACCCTTTAATTCGAGGAAAACATGGTGTGGAGCATGATTTCTGACAAAAACACCTCCTCTAGAAACAGTACTTCTTTACTAAGTACTGAACACAAACCTCTGTAGTCTTACAGATTGTTTTTGTTTGTAGTTATTTTATAATTAGTTATGTTATTAAACATTATACATTAACGATTGTAATATGTTGTTAACATTTAAATTCTTATATTAGATGATATAAGAGCCCTTTTATGTTATTAATACAAGTTCTTATAACTTATTGATGATCCAACTCATTTTTTCATTATCTATAGTTTTTTTATTGCTTATTTCAGGCTGCCAGGTGCACTATGAAAAGTGATCGCAGTTTTGTTACAAGTGTTGGGTAATTATATTTTTTAAATTAATTATGTTTTAAAATTAGGTATTCTTTATTGGTCCATTAAAATTATGGCTTTTGTGACCATTGTATATGAATTTATGCATTGAAGTTGTGTAGAACTTAGTACACTTCTAAAAATTAAATAGCAGTGTAGTTTAACAGTTTTATCCTATCTTGGTTTTAGTGTACTCCATGTTCTGGATTTTCTTTTTAGAAAGTTTGATATATTAATTTCTATACATTTTTGAGCTTAAAAAACTTCCGAAGATGAATATAAACTATTTTATATTCATCTTCGGATGTATTATATTGATTTTGATGACTGTTTAACGTTTCTTTTTTGTTACTTCTTTTCTCTTTAATCGACTTTTTTAGAATAAGAAGTGGATGTAAATTATTTGATCTTAGATTATGTATTCTGTGTTGTCTAATTCATAATCATTAATAGACATGTTGAGGTTATAATGGGTAAATTTTTACAAAATAATATTATTTATCAACTTGAGATCTTCAGTAAGGTAAAGCTTGCAAAGGCGCACTGTAGTTTATTCCA
The DNA here is from genome assembly GCF_000696795.3 of Halyomorpha halys. Taxonomy (NCBI): domain Eukaryota; kingdom Metazoa; phylum Arthropoda; class Insecta; order Hemiptera; family Pentatomidae; genus Halyomorpha; species Halyomorpha halys. The sequence goes on from NW_027109708.1 coordinate 461,952, forward strand.
GGCATGATAACTGATCTATAATCAGACGTCTTTTTGTTATAGAACTCTCTTCCTTGATGAGGGAGTCAGGGGTAGGTACTGTTAGTATATAGTCTGGGTTGCTCTGATGTTCTCAGTAGCTTGAGCAGGTGCTGCAATTTTATTATCTATGAAATGAAAAAATAATTTTATTCTGGGACATATGTCCCCTAAGAATAAATACATGGTTCATATATTAAGATTTTTAACTGGCAAGCATTTACAAATTTTCAGATAGTAGAATGAAATTACATTGGTATATTGGCTTTACTACTGTTTATAATGTTAATGAATATATGCCTATTTATTTTATTACAATGATGTGGAGGTTTGGTTGTACAATAAGTGGAGGAATAGGTGTTGTTTAAAGGAAAGAATGGATGAGGACTGGCGAATGGAGATGGGAAGAGAATTCCAGAAGGAGTTTGCACGTATGACGAAGGATTTGCTAAAGAAGGCAGTTCTATAGGAGGGCAGGAGAGAAAGAAATACTTTATTCATTCATGCTGCCCAAATACATCGGGTTGCTACATTACACAGCATACTGATCAATCCGTGACTGGACATATATAAATAACATATTTTTATATGATATAATATAATAGAAAGATAACATTTTTTTTTCACAGTTTTCTTTTACAATTAATACCAGTCTATAAACTAACTACAAGTTTTTCGATTTATTCCTTTTTTTTCTTTCTCTTCTATTTCACAACCCCTATTTCGAAGGAGGATAAATCAATCGGTTGGGACCTGGTGTTTAATGAGTGGATGGATGAATGAAGAGTGAGGAGATCTAGGATATAGGTAGGTTTTTTGATTTTAAGAACTTGGAATAGGAAAACACCAAGGAGGTATTGCCTTCGGGAGGTTGAATAGAGCCACTTCAACTCGGAATACCAGCGGGAGACTTCAGAGTGCCAAGGGAACCCAAAGATGAATCTTACAAAGCAATTCATGAGTCTCTTCAGTCTCAACTCTAGTCCTGCAGATAGCCCTCCATACACCAAGAATCCGTAGTCGAAGTGGAAGAAGACGATAGAGGATACTAGGAACTGTCGGGTGTTCTGAGGAATGGAATTACGGAATCTTAGGAATTGTTTGAGTACAGTTATGGATTTGCGTGTGATTTGGGAAATGTGGTTATTCCAGGAGAGGTGTTGGTCAAAGGTAACACCAAGGTTTTTTACTGTAGGATAGAAATGAATCGGTTGGTTGTTAAGGAAGAGTAGAGGACAGTAAGGGAGGGAATGAAGGAGGCGCTTGAAACCAATTAGAATGGCCCTCATTTTTTTAGCATTAAGCTTCAAATCGTTGTTAGACGCCCATGCGTTAATGCTGTCAATATCTTCTTGTATCTTTTGGATGGCCTCAAGTCAGAGGGATGGAAGGACAGGTAGATTTGGAGATCATCTGCATATAGGTGGTATTGTGCGTGGTGAATTGGAGTCAGGAAGATCGTTGATATAAATGGAGAAAAGGGTTGGTGAAAGTGAGAATCCCTGAGGAACATCTCGTGACAGAAAAAGGGAAGAGGAAAGAGGTTTGTTCGGAATGATGACTGTTTGGGAACGATGGGACAGGAAGGAGAGGAACCACTTTAGGACACTATTTGACATGGAAAGGTTTTGAAGTTTATTGAGGAGGATCTTATGGTTAACTGTGTCAAATGCCTTAGAAAAATCAAAAAGAACTAAAATTGATATATGATGATTGTCTATAGCGGATTGGAGGTCTTGAAAAATTTTCAATAAAGCGGATTGTGTGGAATCTTGGGAGCGAAAACCGGATTGGAAAGGATTAAGGAGAGCTTTTTGCTCGAGAAAATTATTAAGTTGGGAGTGGACTAATCTTTCTAGTGGTTTGGCCAAATTGGATAAAATGGATATTGGCCGAAAGTCAGAAACTGAAGAAGGAGAAGGTACTTTGTTCAATGGTCGGACGAGGACTTTCTTCTAGGCTTTGGGAAAAACGGAATTTTGAAGGGAGAAGTTATAAATGTGCAGGAAAGTAGGGATAATGGTAGGGAGACAAAGTTTCATGATCTTTATAGGAATGTTGTCTGGGCCGTAATCGTTAGTTCTGGACTTGAGGACTGCTGAGATTAAGTCATTTGGAGGAACATTCAAGAAATAAAAGTTATTGGGATCAAATAGGATTTCAGGGATGTGAAAAGATGAAAATTCGCATGAGGTTGTTGAAGGAGGAGGGAGTAAGGTTTCGGAGGGATTTAAAGGTGGAATAGTTCTCTGAACTTATGGTGCGTCTGAAGCGTCTTCTGGCAGCATCTCGTCTCAATTAAATTTCTTATTTCTGAGTTGATCTAGGGAGCCGGAGAGTGTTTGAAGGTACGGGCTTTAAGAGGAGCGTGTTGGTTTAGGAATATAAGGAGATTAGAGGATAGGCATTCGACCATGTCATTAATGGATAAAAGTGAATAGATAAGTTCTAAGGAGAGGGAAAGTTCATCAAGGTAGGGACCAATGTTTTCTATGGTTAAGGAATCAAGATTTCGCCAACTAATTTTCTTTGGTATAAGCAAGGGAGTGGGAATGTTGTAGGAAATTCTGATTAGGTCAGAATTATCTAGAAGAACTTTTCTCATATTTTTAGTCCACCTTTGTGGTATCTAGAGGCTAACTGTCTCTTTAATCGGCGTTGGTGTGTACGTCGCTGTCATGACATTTTGTCCTGCCAGAGTGTACTTCAGGTCCACGATGGGCATCACCATCAGTTGTTTCATTATTTTTTATAGAACATACATTTTCTTTAGGATGTCTCCCAGTGTGGTATAAGTTAAGAGGTTGTGACAAGTTAATTTGTGGTCTCATCTTGGAAGCAAGGGGTATCATGTGGTTCTAAGATAAACCATGCACATTTTAAGTAATGTCGTAAGGCATTTGTGTTGTTTTTGGCCTATATTCTGGTATTTCATTTAATAGAAAAAAAATTCTATTGGTATTTACAATAGAATTATTCTTCAGAATTTTCTTCCTTATTGTGCGTTAGCAACTCTCTTGTCATTCCCGGGCTTGTAGAAAACTTTAGAAGTGAATTGACTAATGAAGGTAAGCCAGCAGCTTCTGTTTGGTGATACTGCCTCTGATTTTTTTATTAAAGGTGTGTCAGTGGGTGATGGACTGTTATATATGAAAATTCTTGCCCTCAATTAAATACCTAAAATTGTTGACAGCTTTGTATATAAGAAACTGAGTGGATGCCAGGTGTTTTTTTTCTTCTGCTGTTATATGGTACCTATGGCGATATCTGACACATTACGAATGATATCTCAGCAGTAGTGTCAGGATGATCTAGTTTGGCAGCTTTTACTAAAATATTTTTTGTCACTTTGAAAGCCTCGAGTCTTTTTATCCCATTCAACTGGAGATAATTCTTTTTACCTCATTCAATTGGGGATAAGTCCTTTTTTGATTCTCCATAGGTTTGCTCATTGAGATGCTGTTGAATGCTTGTCCCATTTGGTAAAAAGGGCTTGTAGAAGTTGACCACCCCCATTAAACAGCTGAAATGACAAAGATTCATAGGAAGTGGATATTCCAATATTGTTTTCACCTTGTGGCCCACTGTTGTTATACCTGATTCAGTTTGGTTACAGCAAAGGAATTCTTGCTCTGTTACTCAGAAAATACATTTGGCTGGGTTGAAAACAATATCGTGTTTGTCTAACCTCTGGAGGACTTCTTGAAGACAGGTTTCATGCTGGCCATCATTATAAGAGGCAATCAAAAATCTTTTAAAAATTTATACGTGGTCCTCAAATTGTCATAAAAAATCTTTGAAAACTTTCCTGCATTCCTAAGACCAAAATTCATCCTCTTGTTTTCTATCAGACTAAATAGTATTATTATGGCAGTGTTGAGGTGGTTGTAATTGTATCTGACTCCGACCAGAAGACCTCGACAATGTGTGTTCAATATGTATAGGCAAGATGATTGACGGAGAGGTGATTAAACAGGATGAGACTAACGGGTGACAGCTGTAATTTCTCAAAGGTTGACAACCTCATCCTACCAGGTATTATTCCTGTAGGTAGGAAGGAGGTATGTAAGCCTGGAGGGTAGGTAGCCGCCAGGTCATGTAGGAAGGTACTTTTGTTCTTCCGGGTGCTATTCCTGTAGATACAAAGGGCGGGTGTAAGCCCGGAGGGTAGCTAGCCGCCGAGTCCTATGAAAAAAGGTTGAAGAAAGAAATGACCAGAAAGAAGCAAACATGAATTAAGGCAATTCATTTCCAAAAAAAAATAGATCGAGAGAATATACTGAACGTCTTACCATCGATGGGGTTATGATTCTACTAACTCTACAAAGGCTGGTGAGAGGTGTTACCTGTAAGAACTTACTTATTTGTGATTCAGTATATTCCTCTTGGCAAACTTTATTTATTGAATCAACATATTTACAGTTATAATGCTATTTACATGTTTATATTAAAAAAATTATTTACATTTTAAGAAATAGATCAAATAGGTCCAGCAGAGAGGTTTTCTTAAAGCCTAAATCTATATCTCGGGTGATTTTGCCATAGGTAAACAGTAGAAGAATTTTTAGTGGCTGAGTGTGAAGTCTGAGGGATAGCTGCACCGTCCTTAAGAACTGGTAGCAGTGAAATAAATGCTCCTGTATCTATAAGAAAAGGCTGGCCTGAGTTTTGTCTTTGACAAAAAGACAGCAGTGTCAAAGTTTCTACCATAACTTTCACTGATTGGAGTTCAAATTTGGCTTGGAGCTTTTTGATTCCCATCTGTACAGATTTATGCATTTCAATGCTTTTTCTTTAAAGGTGATAGAAGCATATACCGTTTGGGTGAGATTTAGATCTGAAACGTGTACATAGTCTTCCTCAGTTGAGGCTTCGACCATGTTCCTTGAAATTTAAAACATTTAGTATTCAGTCCCTGTCTTGCAGGATTACCAGAATTACTCCTCAAAGAAATCTACAGAAAAACAAAGCAATAGCTATGATTGCTTGCATACTGTCTTGAAACACTGACTCTAAAACAATTCCTCATTTTTCTTACTTCTCTATATTTTTAAAATGTGATTTCATGTTGTTTCAATTACTATGCAGAGGAATTTTTTTTCAAAGATATCCAAAAGAAAAGTCTGTTTTTTTTTTTTCTTATATTCTGTAACTTAAAATTTATAATATTTATTCATTTACTTACATTTTATTCATTTTACTTTATGTGTTAGCTTGCAATCTATAAATTTATTAATCATCTGATGTGTGTTTAAAACTTCCACAATTTTAACATTGTTTTATGTTTGTCTTTTAAATTTTTAAACTTTCTATGACTGTTTATTAAAATAAGGTTGTGATGATATATTTTATTTTAATCAAAATTCAGACTATCTTATGTGATCCCATGGTCAGATTATGCATGATCGCACTGATGTGTATTTATAATTTTCATTAATAGTCCTTTTTCTTGTTACCCTCCATTAAAAGGTGTGTGTGAGCTTGCTTTCTTGCACATGTTCACATACTTGAAATTTTACTAAAAACCTTTTTCAGTGCAAAGAATATCAATGAAATGTGCAACTTCTATATTCTATATTGGACTGAGGGAGATTCTCTACTGACAAATAAATATTGCTTTACTGAAGGCCCACCATACTATTATTGGAAACAGGATGGATTGAATAATATTCCGGAAGAAGATGCATCTTCATTGGACTAAACTAACTTCTTTTTTTCTGTAATTTTGAGAATAATGATGTAAATATTGCATCAGTAAACTTCATTCCACTGTTATGAATCTGTCTCTTTCCCTGGCAATTTGGATTGTTTATTATTATTTAAAATTTTAAAATATATATTCTTGTTAGTTGATTTCATATTTTACTGAATTATTTCTTTTTATCTCATTGTGTCAATTTATATTTTAAGAAAAAAAGGTAATATTTTTCAAATATAACCATATTACATTGACAAATGTTTATCTTTGCATCCTTCTGTGGTATGCTCAATATTAATCATATCATACTATATTTAATTATTTTCCCATTGTTGATCATTTTACTGTTAGTGTGTGTTTTATTTGAAGCCCTTTAGCCATCAGGGTTATACTATTTACAAAAGAGTATCCTGTCTTTCTTATGTAGTCATTTTAGCTCTGGCATATTCCCGATAATTCTCCTTAAGTTATCCACCCAACATAGTTTGTTTTGGAAATTTTTCTTTCTTCAGCTTTTCATACTGTATATCCTATATACATAGTAATAAAATGTCTGACACTGGTCAGATTTTCATGTTACATACCCTTTCATGTTTTGTCTTCCATACAACTGCCATATGTAGTACCTCATTTCCTAACTCTGAATCTTATTCTAAAGTATAATAATGTCCCTTAATTACTAATAATTACACTAATGATACTTTATCTTTATAAATATCATCATCATTCAGATATATAATCGTGGCAGGTATTACCCTTTTCTCCTCCCCCTTCAATAATTTGGAAACCAATAAAGCTGGGAAATTTGAAAACATACTGTAAGCTGGTAAAATTAAATTGTGGTAAAATATTTTAGTAGAAGAGGTTATTGTACTCAAAATAGCTTATAAACACTATTTAGTGAGGTTAATTTTCTTAAAATCTTTAGAAGGAGGGTCCTCGGACTCCCCTTTTCTGTTAAGGGGCATTTCATAATCTCTACTCCATCTCGTAAGTTCAGAAATCTGATCTAGAACTGTTGGTAAATTTTAAATTTTCTTCCCCTTCCCCAATAAATTGTAGCAACTTTCCTGTTCACATTTAATATATCATGGAATGAATATTAAAAGAGATACTATCTTATTAATTTTACACTTATATATTACTAAAATTTAAAGCAAATTAAATGTGTTCTTGGATGCACAATATTGGCTAATATAATTAGGAATATCTGTGGATGCACCTCATTTACCAATTTATCTTAATGCTAAAGCTATACATATCCCCCAATATCCATATTAATAACTGGATATATCTTGATTAATATCATGTATTATATTTTTAAGCATTTAATACCCACCTTCAACAAAAATGATATGTATAATTTTTCTTTCATTACATTTTATGTATAATTTAGTTCCATGATTGTTCTACATGACACTTTACTTTAGAGGGTTATATTTATATTATATCTAATTTATTGTTTAGAAAATAATAAGGTAATCAAATAAAGATTTGTTGAACTAAATGTTTATCTTCAATTTGTGGTATTGGATCCTAAAACATTTTAAACATGACAGGTATCTCATAGGTTGTGCTTATTTTCTTTATTTATATTTTTCAAGTGATGAAAATAAACTAAATATGAAACTAAAAATAAATGTTATCTTGAAAAGACTTTATTATTAAAGATATCCTATGGTCCCAAATAAATAACTCCAACAGATTTATTAGTGGTTGAGGAACTACTTTTTGTTATTTGGATTGTAAATAGATATTCAGTTTTTTCTTCATTGATGGTGAAGTCCTTGGCAGCTGCCACTTTTTAAAAAACAAGAACAACATCCTCCAGAACAGAGAAAGAATACAACTATGTACAGGACAGCAGTAGATCCTAGCATCAGTATAATGCTTTTATACTACTGTGGACGCACCTCATTTACCCATTTATCTCAATGCTAAAGCTATACATATCCCCCAATAACAAAATTAATAACTGGACATACCACTGACATATAAATAAATATCTATAAAACTGTCTCAGTCATCAGTTTTCACCATTCTCATTTCTTGAGAATTTTTAGAGATATTTACAATTTACTGAACTTATTTAGTAATAAATATGTATATCCTGTGATAATTACTGTTAATTCCCAACATATTATTATCTTTAATATATTGATGTATTGAATACTACTTGCCTCTAAAGCAAGTCTGTTTGGTAAAGCTCAGTTTCTTCTGAGAATTTATTTTTCTCTTGAATTAGGAAGTGAGCAACAGTCAACAGCTATAGATTGAGTATATAACTACAGAAATTTAAACAATATATCAATATAAATAAAATCTATAAATATTTTTATAGATTTTGCTTAATTTCTAAATATAGATTTAGGAAAAGCCTATGTCCGACTATAATATACTATAATCCACAACATCTTTCATTTGTTAAATAGTAGCAGAAAGTTCAAAATGAAATAATAATAGGAAATCTAATTCATTAAAAATCACAGACTAGTAAGTTGTTTTAATGTTTATTTCAAATGATTTTATATAAATCTTTGAAAATGTCTTGTAGTTTATCACATAAAGCAATCCACTTAAGGTAGTACTTCTCTATAAACTTAATATTATCCTTTACTATGAAGAAACTATTACTTTTTAATTTACCTGTATAATATATTTTATTTTTATTTTTATTAGTATAGAATTGAAATAAAAAATTCTAATATAAATTGTATTTCGCTTCTTATGCTTTAAATACATAAAAAATTTATTAATATTGCATAGAATTAAACTATTTTAACTTCACTCTTTTCTAGTAAATATATTAGGTACATGGAGTAGAAAATAGAGCATCAAAATTAAATTTTATTTTATTTTAATCTAATTGAGTAAGATTAATAATGATAAACCAGAGAAATCTATTCTTTATAACAGTATTTTTTCCCTTTATTATTATTTTTATCTTAGTTTATAAATACATGACTTTTTACAAACACACAAAAAACAAATTATTCAAATAAATAATATACATGAACATTATCATAAGAATAAATAGACACATCTTTTTGGATCTGGGTTAATAATGATCTATAACAAAATCAAAGTAAATTTACAACAATAAGGATCTTTAAAAATTGTTAAGTACAACTAAATTAAAAATAAATAATTTTATTAAAGGCAAATATGTATAAGTTTTTTGGTTAATGAAGATTATCTACTATCTATTCGGAAGAGATTATGTGAATGTTCTAAGCATTAGAATTAATTTAATACAATTAAAAGATATATACAACATAAATTTATAATTGGAAGGTATACAGAAACATTTTCAAAAATTAAACACCTCTTCTCAGGAAGATTTAAATCTGGAAGTTGATCATTTCCTTGTTATTTTATAATTCTTCTAATTCACAGTTCTCTTAGGCAAGATCACATATAAAGCAATTTTTAAATTACTCTAAGCTTGATATGAGATGTGAATCGATTAATTTATCAAAGCCAAAGTTCTATAATTCAATTATTCTAAGTGCTATGTATTTAGTTTAAGCTACAAAATAGTGGTAGACAATAAAACTGTAGCAATGCTATTTACAGTTTTTCAATTAACATTGCATTTATTATAAACTACTGAACTAATGCCTCTAACAACCACAAGAAGCTATTATATACACCCGTCTGTATTGTGAAACATCACAGATAAACCAAGTCCTCACAATTTATGAAATTCATTATGTATTTCAATTTTCTTCTTTCTTATAATTTTGTCTACTATTTAAACCATTATATATACATAAATATAAGTTTAGATTTTGCACATGGCTTTAAGTAAATCAATTGCAATAAAAAAAAAAAACTTACATATTAAAAGTCATAAATTGTTAAAAAATATCATGAAATAGTTTGTTTTCAATTCTTGAATTTCATAAATTTTATCTATATTATATGACTTAAGTATTTCAATCTAATAAGTAACAAATACAAGTGTTAAATATTTTGTAGAAATATTTAAATGTTTGGCTTTTTAAAAGAGTATGTAAACTATCGATGACAGAGCTATTTTAGAGTAAATTTATTTGGAGTAACCAAGTTTTAATGAAAGGCAATACAATTAAAATAAGTTATGTTATATTTCCACTCTCTCACACGAGTAATAAAAAAATTTGAACTTTCTATGTATTTTGTTTTTTCCCTTTCATAATAAAAAAAATATTCATAATATGATTAACAACCAACTAACCAATACTAATGTAAGGTGGATATTTACAAAGGAATTATTAGAAAACTTTCTTGGCATATATTTAATTGTTGGTAATCATAGATAATGGATAGTTAAAGCTTCCAATTCCAAATTACACAATAACATCATCCGAATATAAAGGAAATAATAAAATACAATTGCATTGTTTTTTATCACTTTCGATGTTGTGTTTTATAAACTCTAGTTGTATACTAAATAAAGTTGCACCATTGTTAATTTAACACAATATTATAACAAACCAAGAATAAATATATAAATTTATTTCTTACTAGAATATTCATTTATGCACCAAATTGATGGTAATCATACTACTATAACTTTTAAAAAGTAACTATATACAAGAAACCATTTAATTGTGAGATCATTTAAAGAATCAATATTGTACCTAATGCTATTATAGCTAAACATTAAGCAAATAATATTTAGAATTTTAAAATAATTAAATTATTTATAGACAATAAATATTTGACTTTAGGAACATTTTTTTAAAGAAATCAGATTAAGATGTGTTATTGTAAGCATGTTTTTGCCTTGAAAGGGTAAACAGAAATCACACAAAGGACATCAGTCTAGAATATTTACACCAATAATACCTATGTTTTGGTTGAAAAAGCTCTAAAATTGATTTCCTTTCTGTTTTTAAAATATTAATACTCATCTTTGCTTTTATTGATGATGTTAAATAAGTCATAAATTGTCCTTGGAATCAAGGTATCATTATTTTTTTTAATAATAACTATAAAAATAAGTTATAGTGTTTAGTTAAAACATAACCAATTGTCAGATGTAATCATTAATTGTAATCCATCTAAATAGTTCTACATGATACTCACTCAGTTTTACTTGTTTTTAATGCTTATAATAACCTTTATCTCAGAATGGCAAAAACATTTTTGGCATTTGGCATTTTAAATGTTCCCACTTGTATATATTGTCCTCAAGTGGTTTTTTTTACAAACCTTATTCCCCGATCTTCTTTAATTATTATAAAACTTAGTACTTATTTCCCTCTATTTATGTTCGAAAATAAACAAAATCAACTACTCTCTAACACATTTATCTACATATAGCAAACAAGGTAACATAAAATATTATGTTATTTACATAAGGCTATAACATATGCTGAAGATTGCATATGCTCTTTGAAAAGATGAAAGAAAAAAAATTGTAATTAACACAACAAAAAGATTGTCAAGCTCACAGTGATCGCATTTATAATGTCTATATTAGATAATAACGTATTCTCTACTTAATATTAACATTATGAAAATAACTCTGTCTACCACCCTTTAAATGCTCTTAGATAAAGATGAGAGAAAACAAAATGACTAATATACAATTCATTCAGAGATACTGCCTATTAAAATGAAAAATTGGAAATAATAAGTTCACCAAAAAAAAAAGACCACTTACAGAGTGGAAGAGTTGTATGTAAAGGAGAAATGGCAGTAACAACTCTCCCTAAATTGAATAACTAGAAATTATTATGCACCGTGCTTCGCAGTCTTATATCATGAGATAGATATGAATGTTCAAATTTACATTGAAATTAAATTTTAATTTTATAAAGAGGATTAAAAACAATATGAAATATTAAGTATATTGTTTTTAGCATATTATTCAATTTTCGAAATATGTTAAAAACAATATGAAATATTAATTAATATTAACTTTTTCTGTGAATTAAAAAAAGAAGATTGCATTCTTTACTACAAGTCTATTTACAAAACATTAAATAAGCAATTCAGTATTAGTATTCAAGAATAATTTTCATAAAAAAATAATAATGAAAAAAATGACTTATAGAAAAATTCAAGATACACTCCTAATATTGTATTTAACATTCATAGGAAGGTATTTATGGGTGGGTATGGCTTTTGATTTTTGATTAGGATTTGCAATATATGTGCAATATGTAATTTGAGGCACTCATATTTGTATACGTCTGCACACTAATTTTATATTTAATAAAAATGTTATTTAATTTTCATACATTTTATTAGGATTTTGATTTAAATACATACATGTGTATATATCATTTGAAAATTAAGAAAATAAAACTGGATGATAAATAAAATGATTCTCTACCATCAAAATCAACATTGGGGTGTAAATCTCACTATTTAGTGAAAGTTAATACACACCATGTAAGATTAATATAATATATGTGAATATATTAGTAAAATCAATAGAACATAAATTTAAGATATCATCCATTCCATAATAATCTAGTTTATAAAGAATGTCTGATAAAAGGAAAAAACTTCCTTAATGCTCACTTTGATCATAGGGATATTAATTTGATTTAAACACATTATTTGGACATGATATTAATTTTAATTTATACATTATCATTTTGGTCACAATCAGTGATGAAAATATTTACACCTATTTAAAGACAGTTTTATCACAATTAAACTACATGTTCTTGTTTAAATTTTTATTATGATAGTATTTTATAGTTTTTTATGGACACAATAATAAGAAAAAATGCAATAATTTGTAAATAAGTGAGTTTAAAACAGCACTGCAAAAAATACGTGGTTTAGTCATCATTTTTTTGCCAAGACATTTTTTGAAATATTAAAAAAGCATGCTTAAATTTTTTAACAACTTATTTATCCATAAAGTTGTAGTGTTATTTTTTAGTATCTACTTTTCTAAAAATAAAAACATTGTAAGATTAAATGATTTTATTTGTAGTTAAATTCAGCTGCATTTTCTGTTTTTTATTTAATGTATCAGTTATTTTCTTGACTGACTAATTATTATTTTTTTTATATTAACCAAACATAATATTTTCGAAATTTGTTAAACTTAGATTCAAGTTTATTAATACATATTGAATAAAGTAACACCTATCCAACTATATATTCATTAATTATAGATGAAGGATATAGCATTTTAAATTAGTAAGATGAATGATTCTAGCATTTCTATAATATATGTATACAAAGCTCTACATACTGGGTTATTGATAATAATTTTACAGACTACATTGAAACAAGCTATCACAGGATAGAATAAGTCTAGGATTGCAGTTTCCTGTTAAGGATTTATATTTACTGCATATAAAAAGGACGTTTCAAATTTCAGGGATAGTTAAATATATTCATGATTATAATTAAAATCAAAGGCAATATTCAGTATTAGAAGTTTAGGCAGATAATATGATTTACACAAATTCAAATAATCAGTATTGTTGTAAAACTTTTTTTATTTATTTTCCTTCTAGGTATTTATTTAAAACTTCTGGTTAAAACTAAACAGTATTATTTAGTACAGCAAATACCCACTATATGTAAATTTGAATGGTACAGTATTCTTTTACTTTAGTATTAGAAACAGATTGCTCTATTATCAACCTATTATTTATTTGTATCACCAACTAATGATAATTTATTCTCTCCCCCCTATCATTCTTTAACAGTATGTAACCTAATTTTACTACTTTATTTAAAGAAAATAATGTAATTAACATTTAAAAGTGCACTGTGTTTATAAACATGATTTCTTATGGAACTGCCAGAATCATTTTAATTCTTTGGAACTTTTTAAAATGACATAAAAAATTAAATAATTTAAATATTTCCACTTTTTGAATTATGCATGTGCTTTAAAAGTAAGACTAAGACCAATATTGTAAAAAATTCTGGCTTTTAAAGTATAGAAAAATTAATGTATTTCTATCCATTTGATAGTGATTTATTTCCAGTCATTAACAGAATATTTCATTTAACTCGGAAGACATTTTTCATATTTATGAAAATATATAGAAATTATTTACCCTGAGCTAAATATCAATTATCTGCAAAGAAAAACACTTGAGCACTTTTTAAAATGTATTTGTTTTTGTTCTTATTATTAGATTTGAGCATTTCAATGTATTTATAGAGAAAATTAATATTTAAGGTTACTATTATAAATTTATTTAAGGTAAATAATTGAAGAAATGGAGGAGTTGAACATTTGTTTTTTTTTTTTTCCATTCATAAGAAATTACAATTTAATATTTAAAGTCATCTGTTGAGTTTGTTTTAATTGAAATAAACTTTAAATTTACTAAGCCCTAAAACTAGGTATTTATCTTTCAAGTAAATAAAAACCTGTAAACACAAATTAATATATATTTTTTTCGTTTTTAATAAGAAAACTAAAATAATTAATTGGATTAGCATTTATTTATTTCAAGAAAATATTTCTGTTTCATAGTAATATGGTATGAACCATCTATTTGTTAGTATATATACATAAAGTGTTCAAAACTCGATCGACACTCCCCCTTTTCTTGATAGTTTTAAGAATTTCGAAATGAAACATAGTAGGTAATGGTGAGTGAAGTTTCTTTTGGTGGTGAAGTCAACTTTGCAACCTCTTCCAGTTCTTCCAGCACTTAACTCTGAAAAGAGATATTTTCAATGAAGGATTTTCATAAAAAATTGAATTTACATCAGTGATTTTTTTCCGATCTGACACGCCCTGAAATTGCAATACCACTAAAAACTGCAAATAATTTTTTATGGTATTTGATGATTTGCGTCCATATGCTGCAGCAAATCAAACAAACTTTAGAAACAAAATCGATTGATAGTAATAAAAAAAAAAATTTTTATTAATCTCTGCTGAATCTGCTGTTATTAGAATAAACTTTCCGTATTTTCAATTGTTCTGAATTAATTTCTTTTTAAATATCTGCGTTTTGATTGCAACTCCTCTCATTACTGTAAGTAGCATAAAAGAACTTATATTATGATGATTTACTTATATTAGTAATTCATGTACAGTTAGTTATTAAGTATAGAATTACCATTTGATTGCTATTGACATACTGATTTTTTTAAATGAGCAATATTCGTTTATTTATTTAAAACAGTGTCTGTTTAGATATGTAAATGCTTAGTATGAAGATACATTATTGTAACGTGAAATTGTGTAAAGGGAGGAGAGAATTAACTCATTAAAAAATTGTTTCCTACAGAGCAATTCAGCAAAATGTGGGTGCTGGAAAAATTAATTTTAGAGTTATCAAATATTAATTACAGATTTATGAGGCTGTAGCCGATAATTTATAGTTTGTAAATTAAATATTTAACAAAGTATAATTTGAAAATGATTATCAAGGTTTACTTGCTTTTATAATAGAAGTATTTTTGTAATATATATTATTAGTTTTAAAGTTGTGATTGTTACAAGATTTAAGAATCAAAAGAAAAGAATTTAAAATACATTTTAAACATATTTCTTTAATGTTTACTGTAAGCTAGGTAGTGAAAAATTCTTATAAATAATTCTTTAGGCCTTGGTTATTCATGGAAAAGTTTTTATATATCACTTATGATTTTAATACATCCCCTACTAAAGCTATTTGGGATATACCTATATATAGACACACATATACACACAAGCCCTCAAACACGCATACACACACTCAGTTTTGGTATTAATTCTGTTCAAAATACTACCTCAAAAAATTTTTTTTTTTTTTCATCAATTGTTTTTAAATTGCAATTTATTGAAAATTGTTAGATTAAAGCTAATTTTTTTTCTTATTTTTTTTGTAATCAAGAATAAAATACAACTATCTTTAATGTTGTTGAAAATGCATTATTTACACTTTTTAGCTGGGTTACTGTAAAATAATATGATGGACATTGCAACATTCTTTAATATCATTACAGTAGTGAGCATCGTACTTGACATAAGTTAATTTTAAAAGGGCAATAAGATGTTTATTTATAATGAATGCATATTTTTTCTAGAAGTAGTTGAATTGTTGCTTATTCTATATAATCACAGTAAAATGTAAATAACTCAGTTAAAAACGCATACAAACACCAATACTTGTACTCCTTGCCCATACACACAAACTTTTTCTCTCTCATACACACTCAGGCTCACACACGCAATGACAAATACACACACACACACAATCACATTTTTATATGAGTATGATATTTACATGAGATAAGAATGGGACAGTATAGTAAAAACTGCAATTAAAAAAACTAATAATCAGAAAACAAGCTGTGCAGTTCTGATATACAAGCTCCTTCTTTTCTGTTATACTTTTTGGTTTTTTTTTAATAGAAATTTGGGGATTACTGTTTACAATATAATAAGTCTCCCTGTTTGATGGAAATTCCTCAGATGTACAGTTTTTCTAAACATTTTAAAATATTCAAGTAATGGCTATTTTTCTAGCATTAATTGTTAGGTTTAAATACTTTATAAAATTTAATTGATCTGATATCAAGCATGCCAACATTAAATTTATTTAAGTTTACTTTTACAGGTTGTTTTACAAGGTGAAAAATAAATAAATGTTGCCCTTTGAAATACTTTTCCAGAGACATAAATAGAAACATATGCAGGTCCATGCTTAGCTAATGCTAGGCCATTTTCAAATCTTAACTGCGAGACCATCTCCCCTTCCATGTTATCAACAAATCCCATATTATGGATTTACTCTACCATCACCCTACATTCTATTAAAATAATGTATCCTAATTTGTAAACAGTAGTAGCTTATTTTATTCTTTTTATTTCATCTGCAACACCAAAGAAAGAACTTTCAACTCAATTTTACTATTTTTAGTCTTAGTCTAAGGCCTGTTGCTACCATACCTGTCAAACCAGCCTAAGGCTAGCTATGAACATACATAAAATATGGTAAAGCCCATGTATGTATATGCATATACTTAGATGTGGTATTCATATTAATTTGCATGTTTTTTTGAAACATAATATTTGGAGTTATTTATATAAATTAATACAGTTATTTTAAGGAGATGCTACACAAGAAAAATTATGTATGTTATATATTAACCATAAGTGTGTGCATTTGTGTGTGTGCATGTAGCTGTTTGTGTGTGTGATTGATAAAAAATATAAGTTATTTTTTATTTTAGCAAGAAACATTATATTTGAAGACTTGATAAAAAAATAGCTTATATGCCAGTTCAATTTGAACTTAGTAGACATTAGGTACTTTTTAATTTCAGAAGAACCTGTTTGGATTGAATATAAAAATGTGGCTATACTAAAAAAAGCCACCTATTGCCACTTCCAAAGATACACTTGCATACATGCATATTGATATTTGAAAACAAATAAAAGCACAGAATATATTTTTCATACAAAAAAATTGAAGACTGCATTGATAAGATTATATTTTATGGAAAAAAAACCGAAACATTTTTCCCTAATTTATTCATATCTCATTCCTAAACTCTGCTGTTATGATTCTTTAATATTTGCTATTACCTGAACCTATGAATTTATGACTATCTTTTATTAATTTATTATTATTATTTTTCTTTTGTATTCTGATCGTTGTACTTTTCCCTATGCATTGAAAAAAAAAATTCACTTTTCACCACAGATTTAGTGTTTAATTATTTATTATACCCATGCTTAAGCTATTCATTCAAAGAATCAATGGAATAAGGAATATCAAAAGCACATGAAAAAATCATTAGACGATTTGTGATAAAAGTGTTCGTTTGTGGTACCATGAATTTCTGGAAGAATTTCCATGACCACTAATAGTGTTTAATGCTTTCATTTTGGAAATAATCGTTTTTTTATAATAAATCCATATTTGTTTATGTTTAAGAAATTCTTATAAATTTAATTTATATTATTCAGAAACATAATATTTTTAAATGCTACTACAGCAACATTTTATATATAACAAACATATATATTTACCCTCAAAGCGGAATAAAACTAATCTTTTTTTTTTAATTATATTTATTCATTTTCTAGGAGAAAAATAGAAAAATAGTTATCAATTATATTGAGTTAACTTTTATAATAATCTAATTGATATTAATTTGGATGTTATGAAATGATTATTCCTTCCTGACTCACATTAATATCTTTGAAGGGTAATATTGTTAAGAAAAAGAAAAAAAAAAATGATAAATTTTTTCTCCTATTTTGATGATAAAACGGTTTTTTTTTTCTTATATTTTAGATAATACATAACAACAATAATAATCAACAAATCAAATCCAAGTATTGAGAATAGGTCCTCAAAACAGTGAAAATGTTAAACTTCATAATTATAACTTATTTAAAATCAATGGTACATACATTAATGCATATAAACAATTATTTTGATAGATTTTTCAAATTAATTTAAATAGTTAATACATACTTTCATTCAAATTTATAGTAACCATGTCTTCAAACTTAACAAAGAAACTTTTTTTTTTGTTAAAAACCATTCAATTCCTCTTCAACTTATAATTTTTAGAAATTAAGTCTATATATTGAAAAGATTTTCAGTTTATTTAAATACTGGAAGACAATAACAAATATTTTAATATTTATAAGTCAAGTACTCAGCAAACAAATTTGAAAGAATCCCTGGCCATCTTATAAACCCTTATTTATATTTTGATATTTACATATCAGATATATTATGAAGAACTAAATTCAAATTGCTGTGTTAATCTAATTTGACTTATGATGGTTTATGAAGATTTGAAAATGCAATGGCACTTTTTGTAGAAAAATACCTGTCTATAGCCTTCAGAAAAACTGATGTACCACAAATGAAAACACTGGAAAAAAAAAAAACAACAACATAATTTTAAAAATATAAAAATAAAAATTTTCACAAATTATATATTTTTATGGTCATTAATATATATATATATATATTTGTTAAGAAAAGTTAATATTTGGACAAGACAAATTTTTACAGTAGAAAAAAAAAAAATGAATAATGGAAAAAATTCTTTCAATAATTTATTTTCCTATGGTCAAGATAGTTGCACTTATCTTCTGTTGGTTTCAGATGCCTATCAAGTTAACCACAAAGATAACAGATAGAATTGAAGTAAAGGACTGTTGGCTGATCTCTTAAGAGACATTTGTATTCACTGACTTCATTAAGGTGCTCTATGACCTGATCTGTAAGCTTATTAATGTATAAAAAAGAAATTACTGCCAATGTAAGGAGAAAGTGGAATGACAAAATTCACAAGAATATCAATGATACTTTCTTTTGTACAGAGTTATCCTCTCAAGTACACTATGGTCCTGAGATATGTGGATCTTCAATAGCCAACCCACAGACCTGACCTGAATCTTATGAACATCTTTGGAGAGCTAGTGTTCCTCATTATTAATTAATTGTCAGTCATTGATCATATGGTGAGAGGTTTCAAATGGGTTTGCCACTAAAACAAATGTAAAATAATGAAACATTAAATGAATTATAAATAAAAATGATTTAAAAGAAATATACACGAGAAACAAAAATGTTGATAATAATTCCGACAGTGGCAAACCCATTTCAAACAGTCTCTTTGCTAATGTCGACTATTGCCGGTGAAGACGTTGAAAATCTTGCCACCACACCCTAATTTAGGCCTATCACTGAACCTCAAAGCATCCAATTAAGAGACAAAGACAATGAGATGATAAGTAAATGTCTACAAAATGTACATTGATTTTTTCATGTTATTAGAAATTGCAGGGTTCATTATATAGAAAGAAATATTTCAAAACAAATTCAAGAGGATGAGCGTGTTGCATCCTAAGATTAATAAGTTACATACTTTGGGGTAAAACTCTTATCCAGAGGGTGAACTTTTTTTCTCAAAATTATTTTCCTTTTACTTTGCTGTGACCATATCATGAAGGATTTTGTCATTTATTGAAGATCACTTAACAAAAATGCATATAAAAAAAAAAAATGAAAAACTTATAAATTATAAACATATAAATCATATATATATATACACACACACACACACACACACATATATATATATATATATATATATATATATATATGTATGTATATATATGTATGTATATTCACATCTGGTCGAAGATGGTGGAGAACCTCTAAGAGCCAAGCTATTGAAACTAATCCAAAAAATATGGGAGCAGGAAAATATACCAGAGGGCAGGAATACAGGCCTAATCTGTCCAATCCTAAAAAATTTTGACTGAGATTTGAACAGAAAATCTTCCATACAATTACAGCCTTCATGCATGGAGAAGAAGAACTAACACTGAACTGCTTGTAGAGACTGGTCAGTCAATATCTCATGATATGAAGGCAAGGAGATTAAGATGGGTGGGACATGTGGCTCCAAGCTATCCATCAGGACACCTCTACACAACAATGAATGCCAGTATAGTTGGCAAGAGACCATGTGGGAGGCCAAAAACCAGATGGATAGACAGAATCGACAAAGATGCGAAAGAACTGCATGCAGCAGACTGGAAAGCAGTAGCCCAAGCATCCGCATTTGAATCCAGCTGTGGCAGATAATTATTTTTTGTGTATAGATAATTTTTGAATGTTGCCGTGAATCAGCCCTGTGGGTTCAGGAGCCCTCCAGGGTCCACATAGCCTCATAAAGTGAGTAGCCTTAATTGGGTAAAACTCTGGCGGTCGAGATTCTGACCAAATCACCTCCTTGGGAAAATATCACATAGGCCTAGAATACTGATCTAATCTATCTTATGCTGTCAAACAAAAAGTAATAACTGCTTATGTTGTCCAACTGAAATATAACTAACTGTAATGCAAGGAAAATGAATGGTGCTTATGCTGGTCTTGATTTTCTAAGTTTAGAAACATTCTTTAAGCATAGCTTCATTCATCTATTTCAACTTTAGATAAAGTTAGTTAAATGGAAAAAATTAATAATTACTTGTTTAAAAATTGTATCTACAAAGGCCTTTAGGAATTCTTTCTAGGACGTAATTTTGAAGGCTTGTGGAGGTTGGCAGGTTAGTTAATGTACATGTTATAATTTAAATATTAAAACAAACATAAATAAACAGACAACAAATAAAAAGGGAGACATAAAACATTACACAGAGTTCTGTTAGAAGTAAGATCAATGAAATATACAGATTTTTATAAATGTTAATTGTATGTTGTTTTTTTTAAGCATCAAAAATCTTCATACTAGCGATTAGGAGATATATCTTCAAACAAGAAGATTAACAATTGACTCCATTAAAATTCATTTAGACGATGGCCACGAGACCAGCTAATATAAAATGTCATTAGAGTGCTACCAGTGGGTAGTTGCTCTACACGCCTGTAACACTCCATTTTAACTAAGACCATATTTACTAAATGTATTATGTAATATACAGTTGTAAATTTCAATAAAGTTATTTTTAAAAAAAATAATTTTGCTATTAATAGATTTATATTTACCTTCTCTAGTTCTTTTCACAATAATTGTACTTGGAAGGATTGAAATCAGGGTTGATAAAAGAAAAACCTCTAAATTCATCCTGATTGATCGATCTCACAACGTCACCATTTATAGGTGTGAGTACAGGTTCCTCCTTGGTGAATTCAGCATCAAAATTGAGGGCATCTTTTTTGCTCTTCTAAAAAATTATATGCAATTAATGGAAACAAAAATATGTTGAACTAAACTATCTACTATCTATATACTGAGCCTAATTAGAAATTTTCTAGAGACAAGGGAGTGGGATGCCAGGTATTACATACAGAAAAAAAGTCCTAATGACTAAATGAGTAAAACTAAAGTAATATAGGTAAAAATAATTAAATATCTAAATTTAAGATATGGAAGTATATGTCCAACCAGAAAAGCTACTTTAATTGGTATCTGAAACCCACCTTTTATCTTATTATAAAGTATTTGTAGTCAGTTATGGTTTTTGCAGGGCTCATAAGAGAGAAATATGTAGTTAATGTTCTTTAATTATACTAGTACCTGCAACTGAGCTATGTTAGTAGTAGGTGATGAAATAGCACTCTGAAATTAACTAAAGATTTTATTCAACACTATTATATTTTAAAGAAAAAAAAGAAGAAGATTAAAATCATCAATAAATTGCCCCCTATCTGGTTAGGATCAATATTTATGAATGACTAATACAGTATTCCCTAGCTGAATCCTAGCCTAAAGATAGTCAGAAATATTCTAAATGAATAAAAATATAATTAAACAAGTAATTCACTTAAATCTTATATCAATGTTTTGGGTAGAGTGCCTAAAGTAACTTTACTGATCCTTATAATTTAATGATACTGATATAATCTGATTGAAGCTCAATTTTCTCTCTCGCTCTGGTTCTCAATGTTTCTTTCTTTACTCTCTCCTCCCCATCTCATTTCTTGTGTGGAAACTCAACATGCCAGCACAGGATTGTGTGTTCAACAGTAGTGCATTCCTTTCCCAAAATGTTTTTTTTTTTTTTTTTTTACAGTCTGAAATCTTTCTTGATTAGTTCTTACCATAGTTGATAACATAAGATTGTGTTTTGCCATCTGTTCTCTCCTCAGGATTCTTATCTCACAAAATCTAATAAATATTTGAAACTGGCAAGGAATGAGTCTTCCAATCCTTTTCTTCAAACCTTTGAGTTTTGGAGGAGGTTTTCATTTACAAAGACTTTCTGGATTATTCAGTTATTATTAGATAAACCTATACATATTAAAACCCTTTCAACACTTATTTATCATAATTATATAGCTTACAATTTTTGGTTTGAAGGGTGGTTTTAATCTCCGGCTCTCCAAGGCTTCCCAATCCATATCTTTAAAGAAACTGTGGGCTCTTATGGCTTGTTCTCCCCCTTGTACACTGACACATCCTAGCCTCTTACTTGGATTTTTTGTCATGAACTGGAAATATATTAGATGTCAGTTGTTTATATAATTTCAGTTTTGCTACATATTATTAACACATTTTATTAATGCCACCTAATCTTAACTGTTACTGATTTATTTATTTATACAGGATGAACACAGTAATATATAATAAAAATAAGATAGAAATTACAATCAAATATATAGAATAGAATATTATTTCATATAATATAATAATTAATTTATAATTATTTTATTATGAAAATAGTTCATTATTATTTTATTAATATTCATAAAATTTTTAATATTTATTCATAATTAATTAATATACTAGAAAAATTTGATAAAAAGATCGTTTAGAGATAAGAATAAAACATACAAAAATCAAACAATTATAATTTCCTATAAATATATCATATAATATATTGCAACACACAGTAGAAGTAACAGAAGTAAAAAGTTTATTTATTCATTAGAAATTTTGAATAATTTACTTATCAGACGAAATAAACAAAAATGAAACAAATTAATATCATTTGGTAATGAGGTAATGGGAATGCATAATTCTTGGTGAACTTGAAAAGATAATAAAATTTTTATTAAATAAGAGGTAAACTTAACTTCCTATTTTAAATAATTCTATATAAATTATAATGTTTTTCTGGATTTCATTTCTGCATTTTCAGCAATATTTGTTTTACAATTTAACTAATGTTATTTACTATTTAAAACTTTTTAGAAACAAGAATATATATATATATATATATATACATAAGTAATAAGATAAGCTAAATAATAATTTGTTAATTTTTTATATTGATATATTTGTAGATAGTAAATAACATTCTTTAAATCTATAATATTGTGGAATAATTGTATGGCAATGCTGAAGATAAACTAGTGAAATGTCTAAATTGTGTGACAAATTAGAAAAAAAATATTAAAGGAATTATATTACAAAGAAGTTAAATTCACTATTATTTATTACAGAATTTAAAAACTACCAAACAAAAACTACATTTAATAGATTAATATAAAAATTTTTTTTGTGTTATAAGTTACAGAAAAAGACAAATGTTAGGTGGTTTGATGAGGAGGAACATGAATGTCTAAACATTGGAGAATGCCAGACAATCTACAATATCATGGATGGCTGAATATTATAATTTCTTGTATCTAATTCAAAGGTGTGTTAAAAAAATTCATTTAAATTACAAGGTCTTACTATACTAATTTATGAATAATGATAGCTTAAGCACTCCACAGTGTTTTACAAATGTAAGATAACTAAATAATACAGTAGGTAACATCTTAACATAAATTGAAAGATCAACATACCCCTTTTAAAATAGAAACAGCTTCTTTTGATAACCATACAGGATAAAGGACATCATCGTGTAAAATTGATTCAAACAAATCATCTTCATTATCTGCTTCAAATGGTGGTTGTCCAGCCATCATTTCATACATTAAAACACCCAAAGCCCACCAGTCAACACTAGGGCCATACTCAAGTTCTTGAAGAATCTAAAATAAAACATAAATAATTTAGCCCATTACAAGAAACATTTTCTGTTTTTTCAAAATATAAAATTTTAAATAGAATAATAATTATGAAATAAATTAAATTAAAATATATCCCTTTTTATTATCTCTCATTCTAGTTGCTGTATTTTTTAAGCTGAGAGTTGTTAAACATTAACAGTATACATTGTTTATAACCTTTTGTATTGTTAGACCAGCTAAATCAATTTTTGCATCTCCACTTTGCTATTCCCACTTTCTCGAAATCGAAAAGTCATTTCAAAGGATTAGACCACATTAAGAGGATAGGTATAATACAAAAAATCTTTAAAAACAAATATCAAGCTTCAGATTTCTTTTGGAGAAACTGGATTGTTAAGGTTTCTTGCCTTCATATTATAATGTGGCTAATATCTTATTTGCAATTTTTTTTTCTCAGGTTTATTATTATAAATTTTTGTTATGTTTTTCAGTTCCAATGAAATAATCTCTTTTGGGGATCAAGGTGAAGGAATTGGTTTTCTTCCAGCTCTTTAATTCTTCAAATAAAACAATATTTGGTAGTTCCTAGTTAGAATGATTAAAGTTTAGTAAAAAACCATTGATGGAATTACTATTTGGTAAATACTAGGTTCCTGATGCCTCATTCTTTAAGTGACCATCTTATAAAGATTCCCATTAGAAGGAAAAGTTGTATACTCTATTTACATCTATCTTATTCTTACCACTAGAATATTAGAGTAGATATTTAAGTCTGATCAATAATAAAATAATTCTTCTTTATTATAATTCTTTTAATTGCAACAATGTGATCCTTTTCTTCAACAGAGCTGCTCTTTTGCTATTACATAGTGCTTCTTCATATATTCTTTTAATCAGCAACTGATTTAAGATTTCCCACTGCTCATCTTTAATGATAAAACATTTTATTAGAGTTCAGTAGGTATTACTACATAAGTTAGAACTTATGTAGATAAGAAGAATTTCAGTGTACAAGAATGGTTTGAAATACATCATTTCTTGTGAAACGGACTTATCACATTCTTATTATATATTTAAAACTATGGTATTTATTTGAGTGGTTGTTATTACATTCAAAGAGCCTGCATCTGTTACTAATTACCTCTTTCATGGAGATTTTCAGATAGCATATTGTTTTTAACACAATAATTTGTTCTAGTAATGCACCATTCTTTTCGAATGTCTTTTATCATTTTATTCTAAACATTTCTGTGATTATTGTCAACAATACACTAATCATCAAACCAAATCGATCTTGTGTACCTCTTTTCAGTTTTTTTACTTTGTTTGGGACATACAAAATTCTATTTATTTATTTATTTTTTAATTAAGTATATAAAATTGCACTACCATTGCATCTAAAGTTTGAGCAAAACCTATGTGACCTGATTTGAATAGTGGTGAAGATAATGTCCTGAATCCCATTTCATATTCCGTTTATTAATAAATTTATTGATGACATAATAGTGATGATACCAACTAAGCATAACGAAAAACCTTCCTCTAATTAAATTTTACAATCGACTATGAAATAGAAATTAAAATACCCTTTTTTAGATGTTCAGGCCGGCCAATTCTCTACACACCTAAAACAGTAGAAAATAAAGTAGTGAAGCTTCTGTTAATAAATGGGTACCCACACAAAACTATTCACCAACTTCAAAATTAAACACTAATATTGCCACAACCCAAGCCCCAAGAAACCAACAGTAAAAGATACTATACATTTCCCTTTGTACCAACACTTTCCAAAGAAACTCTGACCAATAACAAAAACAAAATGATTACCTCGATACATACAAAAATACAGCTAATTTATCCAGACTATATAGTAACACTAATGATAAAAACAAATGAGAGCTGCAACCCATTATATTACTTGTATATGAAATTCCCGAAGAAGAGAACTGTAGGAAATCCAATTACAAGGTTTAGGTGCCGACTTTTCAAAATGCCTTACATTAAAGTACCTTTAATTTTGTATATATACATAGATGGTTGACCATATGTTAATTACAAGGAGATGGTCAGGGATTTGGTCAAGAAGGGAGAAAAATTAGTTATCAACTATTTATTTATTTTCTGCTGACGTTTTGACCTATGAGTACATTAGGTATTCATCAGGGCTTCAATAAAAAGATACAAAGAAGGTACAGTCAACTTAAGGGTAAAAGAGTGATATTAAAAAATGTAAAGGTGGAAATCTGTAAGCAATAAAAATTTTAAATAAAATAATAAAGATTAATACAAAAAGAATCATTAACTAACATAATAAAGTAAACGTTTACCTTTAATTTTGTTTATTTGAAATAAGAAACCATTTCTCATTGTTATTAGTAATAAAACAAAATGATTAAATATGAAATATGAAAGAATTTGATAATTAACTAAAGTAGAAAAGCTTTTGTAATCAAACAGCTGAGACAAGAGGCAGAAAGGGAAATCCGAAACAGCTGAGGGCGTCCGATGTTTCCTGATCAAATTCCATCTAAGTTATCTTTTGTTAAACTATTATATTTTAGGGAGGAACGTTAAACTATTATATTCTAGGAAGGAACAAATTTGATATTCCTTTTTCGTACATCTAGAAACACACAAATGAGAATTTATGGAGCTATAGAAAAACAAATTTTTTTTGTTCACAATTCACGCCTTCCATTGATTGTTTTTCTTATTTCACAAAATTGGCGACCAGCATTGATTATAAAATATGTTACTAACCAGTGTATAAACACTGGTTAGTAACATATTTTATTCACCTAAAAAAAAAAAAATTAATTCAACCCAGCAACATTGAAAAAGTGGTCAAAACTGTAAATCAGGTGAGTTGGTCGATGTACGTACACATCACGATCTCTCAAGCAGATCATACCACCAAAAATAATTGAAAGGGAATTCTTCCTTTTAAAAAGTGGCTTATACTGGCTCAATAAGGGTAAGTTGTACCGAACTGAAATTACTTATTACAAATTGTCACCCTCAAATTTAAAGGAAAATTCAATATCTAATTTTAATGTTTCAATAATGTGTAATCCATACATGTATTTTTTGTTGATAGCTATCGAAGAGATAAGACTTGTTTCCAATACCTAGTTGGGCTCTCTAATTGACATAATACACCCAAAATACAAAATCTTATTCCCTAGTTATTTTCATATGAGAAGTTATTATGCAAATAAATTTAAATTTTCATCATACAAATTACTTTTACCGAAAAAAATTGTCAGAATGATCGTTCCCTCTCCATCCTTTTCTGATGGTATGAAGAGGGGGCGTCAAAAATTCGTGGGCCTAGGACGCAAAAAAACTTTAAATCCGACCCTAAGTCTGATGCAAAACCCTTTCAAATAATCCATTCATCAAATTAGAACCCAACAAAGATCAAATGAAACGAAAAATCATAGTAATAATTAGGAGGCAGAAAGAGAAGCATTTTATTCAAAAAAGCACTGCAGCCCAACTGCATTGGGTTGCTATACACATAGAATCTAAAACTAGTTGGACAATAGTGTATTATTTTTATATTACATGGGACAGTTATATTACTTTTCGATTTATTAAAATACCTCGGGTGCAATGTAATCTGGAGTTCCACAAAACGTAGTTGTTGTGACTCCATCGATAATACCTTCTTTACACATTCCAAAGTCAGCCAACTTACAATGCCCTTCATTGTCCAATAATATGTTGTCAAGCTTCAGGTCCCTGTATAGAATTAGAGCATTGGGTATTATTCTGATGCATACTAGGTAGAAAAAAGTGGTTTCTTCAATTAATAAAATTCATAAACTGACCTATAAACTACTCCATTTTTATGAAGGAATTGTAAAGCTAGTGTCACTTCAGCTGCATAAAACCTTGCCCTAGGTTCGTCGAACTTCCTCGCTCTTTGTATTTGGAACATCAAATCACCTCCATTTACGTACTCCATTACAAAAAACAGACGTTCCTGCAAAATATTAGGAAATCTCAAACAAAATCGACGTTGATGTAGATTTCAAAATAAATATTTTATATCAGTACATTTTTTTAAATCGTAAGATTTCACAACTAGTAAAAAACAAAAACAAAACATGATTCATTAGTAATGCTAATTGTTAAGGAATATTAAATACAAATAAATATGGTCCTGAGCAATGAAAAAAATTTAATTTCACTAATGATAATACATTTAATAAATACCTTTGTTTGAAAACAGGAATGCAATGCAGTTAGAAAAGGATGTTTTGCAGCAAGTGCCAATATTCTTTTTTCTGTCATGGTGCAATCAACATCATCATCCTGAATAATCACGTCCTTTTTCAGAACCTTAAATCATCAAAAATGCAAGTAAATAAATTAAAAATACTAAGTAAATTATCCTATAATTTTTGATAATGATAAATCATCATCGAAAAACCAAGAAAATAATTAATTAAAAAAAGATACTGAGTAAACAGAATAGATTTTTATAGCAATGAACTATAAATAAATAGAAAAAAAATGGTAATAGAAAATGAACTTGTGATTTGCTAAATATGGTATAAAAAAATGAAACTCCTAACATCTGAAGAGCTCCTTCTAAAATGTTTATAACAATAATATTTAATAAAACAATTATTGATCCCAAAAAATGTCTTTCTGGCCTAATCTGACAGGTGCTAGCAATTTAAATAGCTATGAATCAGTCCTTAATCCTTAATGTTAGTTATGACCATTTTAGAGGAAGCCCTTTTCTACGAATTCCTAAAAACCTCATTATCATTGAACCAACAATTAGGCTATAAGAGATGTAGAATCTTTAATATTAAATTTTTCTATCATTTTTTCTCCAAGTGCTAATGAATCACTTTTTTATTTTCATTAATGTATTAGGCTAATCATTAACAGCTCAACTAATCATACCGACCTCGTAAACTAAATTTTTATCAAACCGCACATTGTGTGCAATGGGTTAAAAAGAAGATTATCACCGCTAAATTAGACAAATGGATTACAATTTCAATTATGTTAAAAAAATATCAATATTAATAGCTAACTTTTTTTTAACTATTAACCTTGTTAAATATGCGACATATTAACCCAAATAAAATAAACATTTTTGAGTAGATTTATAAAATTTCCACTATCTTTTAATATTATTTTTATATAATATTTGGGGTGCAGAATAAATTATTTAATGTTCTTGTAAGTAATAATTTATATGCCATTTATTCTGAAGAACTATACTAGTCTGAAAATTTAAATATTTGCTGACTTAAATACAATAAAATACGTGTTTGCGTATCATACGTGTTCATAAATCACTCACTACGTATTGATATAAAATGGAACGATGGAGTGGAACTTCACTCCAAACAGGCCAGTCTGTCCACTTCATCGTTTCGTTGTTAGAAGCGATCGTCAGTGACCACCTAAAAATACTCTAAAAATATCTTTTTTTTGGCTGCCTAATAAGACGTATGTTTGTCTTTTCCACAAAAAAAAAAAAAAAAAAAGTTTTGAAATAATCAATTAAAATTATCCTTGAGAATTGAATATTTATTTATTTTATAATGAACTTATAAAAAATTACCTTAACAGCATAAACTTCATCTGTCCCTTTCTTTTCTGCAAGCATGACTTTCCCGAAGCTTCCCTTTCCCAATACTTTTATAAAGTTGAAATCTTCAAGTCCATATTTCTTTAAATTTAAATCGGTGATCGCTGAAAAATTAAAACAAAAAAAAAAGTAGAATTTTAAATATTTGTTGTAAAAAGAGATGATGTAAAAAACAACATTTCACTTTCTCAGCCTCAAGAAAAACTGAACCAGTGAAAATCCGCATAAATATTTCTGGAGAAAATGATTTGATAAATATATTACTGAACTACTTTTGCTGTATCCAAATGTGATTTAAAAAAATAAAAATATTCATAAAAATAGGATGAAACTCAAGTTAGAGATAAATAAATAAAAATAGGTTACTTCTGAAAAATCAACGCCTCATGACAAAATATTATATGAATATAAATAATTCTTTGTATGTTATGAACATTAAAATTATTATTTTCAATAAAGACTTAAGTTTATGCAAGATATACCTGCTTCCGTTTTCTCCGTTTTAGGTCTGATTTCTTCGTTCTGCTTGGGTTGGGTTACATTCCCAGTGGGTGTTTCGTCATCTTGTGGTAAGGGAGACACCCCAGAACTGGTAGTACCACCTGATCCTCCGTACTGTGAAGTTAGCTGCAAAGGGAATAATCACTCTATAACCTTATTGAAATTCCTTATATACTGTAGAGACATTTTTATATCTATGGAATTAGCGGAGGTATTGCAATGTGTAGTGCAATTGGCAAAGTTTATATATTGACTGTGTGAATGATAAAAGAAGAATGCCGTGAAAAATTAAATCATAAATACATTAAATAATATGAGTTTGTATTGCTATGAGGAAGTAATTATTATATTGAATCAAAATTAAATGATTTAAATAATTAAAAATGGAAAGAAAAAATTATTTTGTAATCTTAGTTTGGTAATTATTTACAATTAAGAGGCTTTTAAAAAGGATAATTATATGTACTTAAACGCATTTAGATGCAATAAGAAAATTAATTTAAAGCACAAAAAGTTTCGAAGCTCAAGTCGAAAAATCAAGCATTCTGAGTATGGATGGGATAGCTCCAAAGCAATGATATGAATAAATAATAATTATAAAGCAAAATGTGAATAAAAATATTCAAAAAAGGAATCTCATTACGTTAGATTTTTCTAAAAACTACTTTTTTTTGGGAGGGGGGCTTGTAATGTTTATGGCTTGGAGCAACTAATCGTCTTGATACGCTATAAATTATTTAAACATTTATTTATACCTTAGAATCATTTAACTTAATAAGCGCAATTTTTTATTCACTTGTTATTGGCAATGCTTGAATGATACGAAATCCCATAATTTTTTTTTGTCATCTATGAAATAGTTTTCGACATATATTCTAGTCAACACTCCAACCACCTGATTAATTCTGTAATTGTTATTTATTTTTCACAACTTTTGTTGATGACAAGATTATAATAAATTTATTCAGTGATACTCATTGCTCTTTTAAAAAACACCAAAGTCTAGTATAATGTCTTGGGTGTATTATCTATTTATTTCTCTCAAGTCAAAAATTTAACGTATTTCTTCAAGCACTTTATTTTGATAAGAGATTGATGATGATATTATTACAGGAGTACCTTAGTTATTGACTAGATGAAATAAACTGAACCTCTGGTGGGTACTTGATCTAAATATGTGGTTAGACAAGCCATAGAGTGTGTTGATCGAATTTTGTAATTAGTTGGTAATTAATAGTTGATGCTGATCAAAACACTCTACACAAATTATGGGTATGTTTCACAACATCAGCCCTATACGAACTACTAGTGGTTACGGTATTTGTACAAATACGGAAAATACAGGAATTATTCTGATCGATGTAACTATTATGCTCTCTAATGGAAGCAGGGAATACTTAACTGTACTGAAGGTACATAGTGACCCCATTTTCTCATTTGTTTTAGACTTTATTTCACCAGAAGAACGATAACAATAGAATTGCTTTATAAAAGTAACGAGGGCCAGAACATTGTGATTACGATTACATCTCGTTTGGTCAATATTTATTTTGCAGTGAATACAAGAAATGAATATTCCTACTCTTGGGCTGTAAAAAAAAAAAAATGTAATATCCTTAAATAATCTATTATTATCGACATCTTTTCTGATAATTCATTCAAAAATTTTTTTTTAATAATTTATTCATTGTTATTTGCAACTGTATACACATATATACAACAAGTAAATTTGCTGTAGGTGACATAGTTACATGATACAAACACGTGGAGAATCTACCCACTGATAGAACTCCAGTAACATTTCTAGAGAAGATCTCGAGGCCATCTTCTTTTCAGACGCCTAGGAGGATTATTAGGTAATGAAGGAGAAGCCAGGTTAGAAACAAGTGGATTTGGGTGGTTGAGAAGTTTATTATGTAAGGAACGGTATCTGGTTCTGGCCAAATCGGCAACATATGGAACATTGAGGTCCTGATGGATGACTAGATTTGTGACAAAGTAAGGAGCATTAAGGATTTTGGACTAAGGATTGGATTCTGGTGAAATTTGATGGTTTAGTGGAGCACCAAAGCTCAACTCCGTATGTCCAGATAGGCCTTATAATAGTCATGTAGATGAGTCTTTTGTAATGGATTGGCAATTTAGACCGTTTGTCTAGTAAATGTTGCAATAGTCGGAATCTACGAGCAATTTCTTGTCTTTTTAGTCTTGTATGAGGATTCCATGTCAGTCGTTTGTCGAGATGTAGTCCTAAGTAACGGATCTGTTCGACAGGAATAAGTGGGGTATTATTAAAGGATACTGTAGGGCAAGAGGTCATGGGCTTACGTCGAAGGGTAAATGTGATTTGGTGGGATTTTATTCAAAATTAATTTTAAATCTGACAGAAGAATGAAAATGGACAGGTGAGTTTACATTAGCTGTTTTAAAATAATAGTTTTATTTAAATTCAAATTTAAAATTTCCTCTATATTATGCAATGAGAGCTTTGTATTGTTAATGAGCACCTGTTGGCGATACTGCAGGACAGGATTGACCACTGCCGACTCAAGAAAAACATATTTTTATGAAATTCATAAGAGAGGCCTTATTCAGCATACTAAGTGCAATGAATACACGGCATAACGAATGCTATTTCTACTAAAAATAAAATAATTCTAGGACTAAATCGGGCAACGTATGTCCAAGGAATGAATACGGAGTCTAATAAGAGAGTGGACGATGAGACATGAGACAGCCACAAGAAGAGGCTCATTAGAGATCACCGCCTTCAGGTAACCTTGTTAAACTCAATTATAACCGAATGGGAGTCGCATTTCTTCGTTTCAATCTTCAATCGGTTTGTTATGATCGTATATAACACGTGTCAGATCTCTCTTGGATTAATAATAACTAGGGATAGGATTTTTATGTGCTAAAAAATCCGAAATATGTGCTAATAAATTGTCAAATATTTAAAAATATGTAAATAATATGTATTTATAAATTTTGTATTATTCAACAATATAAATTACTAATTAATTAGTAATTTTATAACTTAAAAAAAGTTACATAAATATGTATTTATTATATATTATATGAATAATATTTTAAAGAAATTATGTTAAAATATGTACAAAAAAAGGTACTTAGAGAATACTTACATAGCTGTTTAATAACAAGACATTAATTAGTAATTGTAATTAAACTAATTGATTAATAATTACTCAGAATGAATTATGAACAAATTATTAATGGAAATAAATAATTAAAAAGAAAAAGAAAAAAAACTTTAGAAAACTATTTAAAACTTTGAAAGAAATCAATTATTCAGCAGGGTCAGCTACAAAATTATTGCAGATTAAATTTTCAAATAAAAATCTTCGTCGGTTTGACCGCAGAATGGACTTGTACCGGCTAAAAGATCTTTCTACATCTACTGATGTTATAGGGGCATACTTAAATGAAGCTATTTCCATTGCATCTAGTTCAGTACTCTGCATCACCTGGGCGGCTGTGTCATCATTTGTTATAATAAGGAATAAGACCAATGCTCTTTTTAATAGTTCTGAGAAATTCTCAATGTAATTCTGTGTGGAAATTTATTATTGCCACTGCTTTTAATTTGTGTTCAAAGATGAAGATATAGAATTTGTGCGCACTATTTATGAAAAATGCTAAATTCTCTTGAATATTACGTTGTTGCTGCGAAAAATGCATTTACAATTGAACAAATAATTTAAGGAAATATGTGATTCAGGACAAAATATTTAAATATATGTTAAAAATAAAAAATATTTCAGAAAATATGTGATTTACAACAAAATATGTAAAAGGGCCAAATATTTAAAAATATGTGAAATAAAAATGGCTTCTTTGGGCCAGAAATGTCTTGAAACATCTATAGTTAGTAAGGAATCGAAGATATCATGGTCAGGTAAAAATATGTGAAAACATAAAAATCCTATCCCTAATAATAACATAACAGATAAGGTGTAGTGTAAAACAAAACTTGTTTTATTACTTTGCATATTGGAACATTTAATTTCTTAATCAGAGAATAAATATTTTTGATGAGGTGTTGATAGTTCACCGTAGATTAATGATTAGAGAAGTTTGTCGGGGGGAGCGGTGAGCAAATAACAACATAAATAAACAAAACAATATTTATTTATTTTATGCCGACGTTTCGACCTGAGTTTCAGGTCTTCATCAGGGCTATATAACAAAAGAGATAACAACAACATTAGAGAAACATAAAATTGAAAAAGAATAGTATACAAACAAATTACTCAGGTCGAAACGTCGGAATAAAATAAATAAATATGGTTTTGTTGTTCTTTGCTGACCGCACCCCCCGACAAACTTTTCCAATCATTAATAAATATTTCTGGTTAGAATTGAGATAGCGATAGATATAGGGTATATAGAGATAGAGATAGGTCATTACTAGAGATAGGATTTTTATGTTTTCAAATATTTTTACCTGACCATGATATCTGCGATTCCTTACTAACTAAAGATGTTTCAAGACATTTCTGGCCAGAAGAAGCCATTTTTATTTTACATATTTTTAAATATTTGGCCTTTTTTTACATATTTGTAGTAAATCACATATTTTCTGAAATATTTGTTATTTTTAACATATGTTTAGGTATTCTGTCCTGAATCACATATTTCCTTAAATTATTTGTTCAATTTTAAATACATTTTTCGCAGTAAGTACGTAAAATTCAAGAGAACGCAATAAACTGAAAGGTGAAATTTATCATTTATCATAAATAGTACGTAAAAATTCTAATCTTCATCTTTGAACATGAATTAAATGTAGTGGCAATAATAAATTTTCACACAGAATTACATCGTGAATTTCTCAGAATCAATTAAAAAGAGGAAGGGTCTTATTCCTGTAGCATTTTCCTAGAATTTATTTGTTTACTCTTCAATCCATTTCTCTGTTTCTTTCTTTCTTCCTCAGATTTCACAGGTACCAATACTATGTATTTAGGTTTGTGCCGAGCATTTGTCAGGGCAGACATTCCTATCTACAAAATTAGCAATCCGTACTTAAAAACCTTTCTTGAGAAATAGACTTACAGAGTAATGCCAAATGAAAGCACTTTAAGAAAAAATTATTTGAAAATTATATACGGGGAGACTTTAACGGATATTCGGAAAATTATTTCGGATGGGCTGATTTGGATTTCTGTGGAAGAATACCGAACTAGATGTAATGGAAATAGCTTCATTTAAGTATGCCCCTATAACATCAGTAGATGCTGAAGGATCTTTCAGCCGGTACGAGTCCATTCTGCGGTCAAATCGACAAAGATTTTAATTTTAAAATTTAAAAATGCATTTAATCTGGAATAATTTTGTAACCCACCCTGCTGAATAATTGATTTCTTCCAAAGTTTTATTTTTATTTTTAATAAGGATTATTCTTTATTTTCATTTATAATGGAATCTCTAAGTACATTTTTTTGTAAATATTTTAACATAATTTCTTTAAAATATTATTCATATAATATATAATAAGTACATATTTATGTAAGTTTTTTAAATTATAAAGCTACTAATTAATTAGTAATTTATATTGTTGAATAATACAAAATTTATAAATACATAATTTTTAAAAATATTTGACAATTTATTAGCACATATTTATGTACATATTTCGGATTTTTTAGCACATAAAAATCCTATCCCTAGTCATTACTATAGACAGTGCTATTGCTGGTCTCATGGCTACCAAAACTGATTGATTAGATCCTCACTGTTCAATTTTCAATCCTCGGTCTAAATAAAGAATATAAAAAATCTTGCTTACTCATTGAGATTATTTAATCTATTCCATGATTATTTCTGATCAAGACTACTTTTGCAATTGTTTTATAATAAATATAAGAGGAAGTACTGCGATCTTCAAAAGTTTCGAATCAGAGTTTTCTGCGTAAATACACGTTTTAAAGTCCTCTGAGTCCAAATAACCAAATCTCGCAAAAGTTTCTCAGTGTGTATGTATGTAAACAGCAAAGCACAGAAATAAAAAGTATGAAACTGAAATTATGACTTTAGAATAGAAAAATACCTAGGAAGTGACTGCAACATTTTCACAATAATTGACTTCCCGGAATTCTTTCTGTAACCACATACCTTAGGTGTCGGGACAGCCTTGATCTATTTCTAAAAACCTTCTATATCCTTTGTCAACTTCTTGCATTCACCTTGGATGACACCTCTGTTCCTTGCGAGATCCGATGTGATGTCCTACCACTCATTTTCGGTCGTCTGCGTGGTCGTTTTCCTTTAGACTTTGCTTCCCATATAAGTTTTAGGAATCTATTGATTAATTTTTTTTCTTTAAGTGGTCTCTGTCCTGTCTCATCTCTTATTATTTTATTTCTCAATCGGTCGAATCCAGTTTTACCTAGAGCTTTCTTTAGGGATTTAATTTCTGTAGCTTGTATACGGTTTAAACATTTTGTAATATTCGGCCAACTTTCTTCTTAATCATTGTTTTAAACTTCGCTCCCCTTTTGTCGATTATCACGTTAAAGAGTTAGTGGTATACATTTATCTCGGAATCCATCCTTCCAGCTTTAGTAATTTTGACTCCAAGATATTGGTGCACATCCAACTGTTCTAGATTCAAGTCTTTACAATTTACATTTCCTTGTTCCCTAGAACCACATTTGGACACCATCATGTACATGGATTTGGACTGGTTGATAGTAATTCTTTTCCTGCTATGAGTTTCGTCACCAGGAGATAGGCTGGGACACGAAGATGTGGTTGGGAAGGGATTGGCTATGAAGGAAAAACAGAGTAAGGACGTTATTCACTCTAAAGGGTAGTGGGGAAAATCAAGAACTCACATGGGGAGGGTCGTTAGGTTCCTGAAGTAGGTGCGTTCATCATCGGGATTGTGAGGAGTACCTACCCTCTACTTCCCGGAAGTGCCACTTGAAATATTATATTTCACTTCTTTACCATTCTCTCCAGAGCGGCTCTGAGAATTTTTATTTAACTCGCCATCTCAATGTACAAACAAGTGCTATTTTATATCACCTAGGACTTATCCTCATTTAAAAATTATGGACAGGACTTAATATACTTCTAATTTTGTTTATTTGAGATAATTAACCATCTTTCATTATTAAAGATAATAAAAAATTGATAAATATAAAAAATAAATGAATTCTATAATTAAATAAAAAATAAAATAAAAGTTTTCATGTTTACATGATTATCATGACGATAATCATTGTCAATACAATCAAAGGTCGTTCTGATAATAGGCATGAATACACGAAAATATAGTAATCGCAGTTTTTTTTTACCTAACCAATAAGTACAAATATATTAAGAAGGAGTTTTGACATCGTGAAGAAAGATGTTGCAGTTTTGAAACAAGCAATGATTACTTTCAACTCTAGTATATATGTGATTAGTGCTCTTATTTTATTTTATCCTTATTTTTTAATATGCACAGTTTGATAATTTTCATTTTATTTATCTTTATATTTATGTGCATATAGAGATTTTATTTATTTATATATACTTATTCATATTATTAACTCAAAGTAAGATTGGCAAGAAAGTTGTGGGGCCACCCATAGCTCAGTGGCTAAGACACAGTCTTACCAATTTGATGTCTATTGGCGGTGCCGGTTCGAATCCGGCCTGGAACGTTGGACTTTTTTCATTGCGTGGCGGTCCCACAAAATGAAGAACTTTGACCCTGAACCATGGTTAGGCAGTATAGGACTTCAATGGGAGTCTTGGCGAAAAAAACAAATCAAAAATTGTGTGATGCACGCACAGCAGTAGATTTTTTTAAATAGAAATTTTGTTTATTATTTTTTATTAATGGCATTCATTAATAATCACTTGATGCGATAACCTTAAATACTTTTAATACTGTAAGTAGAGATCATGAGAGAGCATTTTAGAAAATGTTCTTGAAAAAAAAAAATATTTTACTGCAGGTTTAAACATTTATCCTGAGAAGTAAAATAAATTTATATCATTTACTATTTTTAAATATATTTTGTTTAGAGATCGAAAATAGTTACAGTAAAATTTTCTTGAACTATATGTAACGACCAGTTTAAAGTAAGCTGGTTAACAGTGACACAGATATTGATGAAAACGGCTGTGAAAGGGGTTGAAACTGATTGACGTGGCTATTGGAGTTACCTGTTGCTCCTTCTATATTTAGAACTGCTTCGCCCAACTTTGTCAGAGAGCTCTAAATACATTTCTTGTTTTTAAAGCTCAGAATCCGTTATAAATATCTGAGACAATTTAATAAAAATAAAAATAAGTTGTATTTAATTTAAACTTGAGGAATTGAAGAGAGATGAAACATAATAAATTCAACGATCCATATTAAAATATTTTTATCAGTCTTCTTTCAAATATTATTTTTCCAAAACTACAGTGACCGAAGAAAATATTTGCACACCAAGTTTTTTTTTTTTTTTTTTATTAAATTATGAATTTATGCAATAAAAAAAAACCTATTACTTCAAAAATGAAAAGTATATTTATAACTTAATAACTACAAATAAAATTCAAATGAAAAACTTCTTTCATAAAAAAACATAACATCAAACTTACAAAAAAAAAGAAAGTATTTTCACACCTTACGTTTTATTATTATTTTTTTAAATTTAATATTTTGGATGAAGTCCGTTGTCATGTAATACCGCTTGTAAACGTCTCGGCATTGGGTGGACGAGGTTTTTAATTAAATCCGGGTTAATTTATTCCCATTCTTGCTGTAAAAGATCCTTGAGGTAGTGTCTTTCGGTTATTTGGTGTTTTCGAACATTTTTATCTAAAATATGCCACAAATTTTCAATTATGTTCATGTCAGGAGACTGTGGAGTAGGGATGCGACATCGATGTCGATGTTCTGAAAACATCAATGTTTTTAACATCGATGTTTTTAAGCCGATGTTTTACTTTCGATGTTTTACGTTTGTCCCAATTTTTCATTTATTTGTTTTCCCCAAAAGTAACTAAACTAAAACAAAAAAATTACAGTATAAACAATTTCCTATCAACATTGTGGTGGGATAAAAAAGGTTTTTAATCCAAAAATCAAACCATGACTAACGACGTAATAAAGATAAATTAGGACTGGAAAAAAATCGATATTTAGAAATATCAATGTTCAATATTAAAATATCGTTGCATACAACACATTGCCCAAAATAAATCGATGTTTTTGAACAACAATTTCAGAAACATAAGGTCTGTTCTTACGATCACGCATTCTACGGCCTGTCAGAATTGATTTTTGTATCAAAGAATAGGACATCGGCCACAAAAACATCGATGTTTTTGAACATCCATTTGAGTAACAAAAGGTCTGTTCCAACGATCACGCATTCTACGGTCTGTCAGAAGTGGTTTTTTGAAACTAAGAATCCTATCTCGACTACAAAAAACATCGTTAGTTAGAATACATTACCCCAAATACATCGATGTTTTAAAATATCGTTCCTTACAATACATTATCCAATGTAATTTGACCGTTGTTCAAAAACATCGATGTTTTTTAGGTAATGTACTGTAAACAACGATATTTTAAAATATAGATGTTTTTTGTAGTCGAGATAGGAATCTTAGTTTCAAAAACCACTTCTGACAGGCCGTAAAATGCGTGATCGTTGGAACAGACCTTATGTTTCTGAAATAGTTGTTCAAAAACATCGATGTATTTTAGGTAATGTATTGTAAGCAACGATATTTTAAAACATCGATGTATTTAGGGTAATGTATTCTAACTAATGATGTTTTAAAACATAGATGTTTTTTGTAGTTGAGATAGGATTC
Source organism: Halyomorpha halys (assembly GCF_000696795.3). NCBI lineage: Eukaryota > Metazoa > Arthropoda > Insecta > Hemiptera > Pentatomidae > Halyomorpha > Halyomorpha halys. The sequence goes on from NW_027109708.1 coordinate 501,973, forward strand.
TTAGTTTCAAAAACTACTTCTGACAGACCGTAGAATGCGTAATGGTTGGAACAGACCTTATGTTACTCAAATGGATATTCAAAAACATCGGTGTATTTTGGGTAATGTATTGTCAGCAATGATATTTTAAAAACATCGATGTTTGTTGCAGTCGATGTCCTATTGGTTGATTGAAAAAGCAATTCTGACTGGCCGAAGCATGCGTAGTCTTTAGAACAGTCTTTATGTTACTGAAATGGTAAAAAAATCGATGTTTTTTTTTTTTATCGATGTCGCATATCTACTGTGGAGGGATATGGAGTTGTTGGGGAATGTTAAATATTAACCACTCTTTAGTTTTGTGTGCTGTATGTTTCGGAACATTATCATGCATGAAAATATACCGATCCTGAATTCCTAATTTGGCTGCACTGGGTGGCAGGTTATTGCGCAAAATCTTGACATAAACTTCTGCATTTAAAATCCCTTTGATAGGTACGAGATTTCCAATACCATTATAAGCCACGCATCCCCAAACCATTTTATGCAAGCCACGCATCATCAAACTCTTTTACAGTAACTGAGACGTTTTGCTTCCTTTTCCTTCGCCATATCGACTTTCTGCCGTCAGATCCAAACAAATAAAATTTTCGCTCATCAGAGGATAATACATTTTCCCAAAAACTGATGTGAAAAAGGGCTTGTTGATGTAATTCCTAGCAAATAAGAGCCTTTTTTTGCGATTGGTTTTAAAAACGTGGTTTAAAGCATATCTCATTTATAAATAATAATAATAAATGCTCCTTGTATGGGTTTACGGAATAGGGAAAAAAACGCTACAAATTTCTTCATAATGGATAGTTATGATGTTTTTGGATTCTCTTCATCTTGAGACTTAAAACTTCAAAAATTAATAGGATCTTAATTATTTTTATTGAAAATAATAAACCAAAAACGAATCTCGTTGCACTAAATATTTGCTATTTCTATATATTTTTTTATAGTTATATATTTTCAGAAAGTAATACCTAAACACTGAGGATTTTTACTCAAAATTCCGTAAAAAACATCTAATTGACCGCCATTTTGTAACCAAAAGGTATACAGTAATAATTTTGACGGTCATCCTCGTATGAGGTGTAGATAGTTGACCATAGATCAATAAGTGGAGAAGATGGTCGGGGCAAAAAACCTCAAATAAACAAAACGTTATTTATTCGTGAAGACCTGAATTTCAGGTTTTCATCAGTTCTATAAAACAAAAAGAGATAACTACCATCATTCAGAGAAACATAAAAAGAAATAATAAACAAACAAATTTGGAAATATACATTACAATGAATTGAAAATACAAATATGAAATATAATATTATATAGGTAAGAAGATATGTAAATAGTGTGTAAAAAAATGAAAAAAATTTGAATCAATATATTGAACTATATGAAGGAAATACAATGGGTAAGTAACTTATACATGGATAACAATCTGAATGCATCTTCTGGTGTAGTGACAAATATGTGGATGGCTGTTATCACAAGTTTTTGTGATTACAAATACAATAGTAAAATTGTGTGTTAAATGGCGCCCGACCATTGGTGTGAACTGGGTTGATAGACTTAAGAATATGAAAAAAAAAGAACCATGAGAAAAGCAATCATTATAAGATACATGTACCCAAGTGATATCTATATTGGGGATCTTGACTATGAGGAAGACTTCAGAATAGTCAAAGATGATAAAAAAAAAATTCTAAAAAAGAAATTAATTCTTTCATCTTGATTTGACATAAAAATATTAATTACTTATAATTAGCTGTATTCAAGGAGAAAGATAGTCCAAAAATCAATAGTGGAGATGATATGTGACCGTAAGACAGGTTACATGGCAGGTGTTGGCCAACTCCCAACCATCCTGACTTATTCAGCGTCTACATAATGGAGTAACCCACTGGGATCCTTAAGAGCTTGGGGGCATTAAGGACCAGCGGATGCTATGGATAACAAAATTTCTGAACACTTCTTGGAGCCCAAGAAATAAATAATTTAAAGTGTTTAAAACAGCCAAAATACGGATATAATTAATACATGTATGTAAATAAATAAATATATATATAAATTATGAAGAAGATGGTCAAGGGTGTGGTCATAAGAAAACAAAAATAGTTAACAACTATTTATTTGTCGACGTTGCCCCACTTAATCAGGGCTGAAAAGTTACAAAAAACAACTAAAAATATTTTAACATAGTAGGATAAAATATAAAAGGTAAATTAAGGTAGGGTTAAAATTGTATAAATATAAGTGAAAACAAAATAATATACAAATGAAAGAAGAGGAAAAGAGTAAATTAAATAGTATAAATATAAAATATACAAAGATTTTTTAAAATTTATTTATTGATATTTACAACTGTATAAAAAATACAAGTAAATTTGATCATAGTGACATAATGATATGATATAGGATGTAGAGAAACTACCCAGTAGCAGAACTCTTAAAAACAGTTTACAATATAAGGTCACGAGGCCATCTTCTTTTCAGGCGCCTCGGAGGATTGGCAGGAATGGAAAATATAAAAAGATAAGAATACAAAACAATATTTAATTATTATGTTAAAATGAGCAGTAGACGTAATAACATGTAAAATAGAATAGTAGAAATGATGAAACAAACTTAAACCCACTTAAAAAAGGAAAATAGAGAAGTATGTTAAGATTACTTGGGTATGAAATAGATAAGCTATATTCCCAATCGGAAGATGATGTCACAAGTATAGATTATTTAAAATTTCGACTTTTGTGAATAGTATTGTTTATTTCTTCTTTTTGTCTCTCTTTCTCCCTGCTATTTCAAGCATGGATGGTTCTAGATTAAACACTGCCAACCCTTACGATCTTTGCATATCTACTTCATTCGTTGGAATGTTTTTTCTTCCAATACTCTGGATTTATTCTTTAGAGCCTTGGACGTCCGCGTGGGCTCCTTCCGGCAGTTGGGTCTTTCATTACTCTTTTTGGGTTCACGAACCTCGCTGATTCGACAAACCATTTAAGCTATAGTTTTTTTTTTTTATGCAGGGATTTTAAGATCCTCCTTCTAGTTTTTCCCAAAACCCTTTGTAAGTACACAATCTCTGCTCCAATATTTCAGCTAATTTGCTTGTCGAGCTGGATTATGCTCTTCCTACCTTAGGTAAGAGTAGGGATGTGGATTAATTTCTATATATGGGAAGATTGATCTTCTACTCTACATCCTGATGATCAACAAAGCCTGTTACTTAAGTTTTTGAATTAGTTGGCTTAAAAAAATCCTATTACCGTTATCCTAATCTATTCTGGCAGTCAACTATTTCGATAACCTAAAGTAAGGTGACCTCTTTATCTTAAGTGTTTAATACTTTCCAAGGCATTGATCGTAATTCCTTATCTTTTTAATTCTTTCTCGTTCTGTAGCAAAGCTTTCTCCTTCGTACAGCAGATAAGGGCAATATCATCAGCATAGAGCAAGGACTGGCTACATATTGTTCTCATGATTCACTTTCCAGTGCTTGTTATGGCTTTTAAGATTTTTATGGATCCATCAAGATATATTGTGAATAATAGTGGGCTAAGGCTATCTCCTTGCACGACACTCCGATCGCAGAAAAGAACAGCAAACACACTTCCTTTGAACCTTACGGCTGCTTTTGAATAATTGTATACAGATTGTGTAGCAGTGATGATTTTTTTTTGTATACAATGTAATTAAGACTAAGCTGGTATATTAAATAAAAAAAAAGAAAAATAACACTGATTTTTATTTCATTGAATTAATAAATAGCTTTTAATCTTAAAAGATTAAGACATATATTAGGATATCTTTATAGTGTATCAAAATACGCGCTTTCTGTTCTGTTATTCATCTGACTTCCGCCAAAGAGTATTTTTAGCCGATAAGATAACGCCTTCATGAATAAAGGACCCTGAGGGGATACGAGCACGTCTTGGTAATAATTTTAACAATATCCAACACTCGTAAAATTATCCGTTAGTACGAACTAATCTTAATGTTGTATACCATTAATACCTTAATTATCTTATCAATTCAATCTTACTTAGCACATTAAAAATCTTCTACAATGATAATTTCTGTTTTGAATATTCAATAATTTAAGCTAATAGGGTAGAGAAAAAGCGATATACAGAAAATAATATAGATAATGATAGCTGAAGGAGAGTTGCGGACTTAAAAAAAAATTAATGAACAGCACATGATACATCTTAGCGTTAAATGTGGAATACTCTGTCAGAAAAAACAATATTAAAAAAATCGCGACAAACGAATCACCAACTGTTGCAGTAATGTTGTGGATCAAGTTTCGCTAAAGTATTTGTTCTTTTAAATAATAACTTTTTATTGATGTTCGATTAGCACAAAGATCATTTAGGAAACTGACCATCAGGGCAGGGTTCATATAACACACCATCAAAGGGTGTGTTATATAAGAGTGCTTTAGAATCTATCAAAAAAGAAAGGACAATATAGAGTAGTTCCAAAGGGCACATGCTATCAGGGCCAATAAGGAAAAGATTAACTTCCGGGGGAGGGCTTTTATTAAAACTGTTCTAATCAATACACCAATCACAATTAATATTTATTACGGTAGAGATACTGAGAAGTGACCAAATGAATCAGCAGACCAATTGGGTAAAATATTTTTTTAGTTATTCGGTTCGATACAATATCGCAAATCTACAAAATCGAACATTAAGAAGAATAACGCACCACAATGATAAAACAGTAACTATTAAAATCGTTGGTACTTTACCACCTGAACTATTTTTATAGAATTATCTTAAAATTTATGGATAATAATTAATTTAGAAAAGAAATAATATATCTAAAAAATGTTAAAAAAAAAATAATTAAATTAATCGAACTAACAACAAATTTGGTAAACGTACCTTAAACTATATGGTATAATATCTGTTCAATCGCTTACCAGAAAAACTAATAAATAAATCAACCACAAAAAAAAAAAGTTTAACTGGGTACATTCTCACTTCTATGATTCCCAATTGATTTTGATTCACCAATGACCATATCTGCATGTATTTTTTCTTAAATCTACATAATTTATTTATTATTGTACAATCAGAATTAGCAATGAATGTGTGCTTAGTAATAAATATTATTTATTTAGCTATTATTGGATCCTTATTTTTATTATATTCTGTATCATCTTGTTTTCTTCTCATTATTATATTAATTCACTAATTGTATATTTGCAGATTTATTGACTTCAAAATCCTTGGAGTTATTTTTTATTTGTTTTAATTTTTTTAAAAATTATTATTTTATTTTTATTTTTTACTTCATTTTCATTTTAGTAGTTTTTAATTAAATTATTAGTTGTATCAATTGAGATAGATTAATATTGTACTTATCTAGCTTAAAAATTGTATAGCCTCCACAACGCCCTAATAGTCAAAATTGTAATAATTACATTTCATGAATTTCTATCATATTTGTTATTTTGGCACCGGCCGATAGATGTCATCTGTTCGGACCATATTGGGTGTAATTTTTTAAATAAATAAAATTTTTAAAAATAAATAACTGAGATTATCTTATCAGAGTGTACAATAGGATGTTAACTTATTTAAAATAACTACATAACATACAGGATGATTTAAGGTAATGCATCCTACCTGAAAGGACACTTAAGAATCTCAAAACGAGAAAAAATTTCCTATAAAGTATATCCACTAACGTTTTGCTTAGAAAATATTCGCGTCCGAATATTTTCATAGTTATAAATTATTTAGGCGATAATTAACTAATTAATATTTGTTCCAACTACTTTATTAATGAAATGCAAATATTAAAATTCTCATTAAACGTGTTTTATAGATTATAATTATATAGTATCAAGACAGCCTTGGTATCTTTGGTATCTGACAGTAGCAGTGCAGTGGCCGAACGACATGTGTGGATATGTGTTATTGTTTCGTAAGTTTTGACTACCCTTCTTGATATAGGTTGATGTTAAAAAAAAAAAATCTATGCATGCCCCCCATAAATTAAATTGATAGATTTATTTATTGATAGATATTACAATCTGCCACAATCTGGGCAATAGGTAATAGTGATGAATGATCTCATACTCCCCCCATAAAAAAAAACAAAACAAAAAAAAAAACTAATTTTTCTTTCAGAGCTCTATATCTCAAAAAGTAAGAACAACACAAGAAAAACTAAAAGAAAGTCATTTAAAGAAGAGAAAATTTTCTAAAATATGAGCCCTAATAGAGTTATTTACGTTAAATAGTTTTCGTGATATAGCTTTTTAAAAAGCAACATTTCATAAAAATATTGTATGGGAAGTACTGAAATATTAGTAGTTAGATAATTTATTTTGAAAAATTTATATCTCAAAAACCATTTGATGTACAGATGTCTATTAGTACTAAAATTAAAGCTAGTTTAATGAGCTACAAAGTATTTTATGATGTTTATCTTCGTAGGAGTAATAGTTTACATATAATTTGCCAAAATAAATTGATTTATAGTTGTTCGGGCACATTTTCATTTGCCAAATTTTTATTCATATGTGAATAAAAACTACTACCTCTACGAAGATAAGTGTCATAAACTACTTTATAGTAAGTTAAATTTCCTTTATTTTGAGCGTTGGCAGACATATGTGCGTCTTATGGATCAAGAGATATATTTTTTCAAAAATCCAACATTTTATACGAACAATTAAAAATTAAAATTTTGTGAGTTTAGTTTGTCAAATATCATAAAAATTACTACTCTTTCAAAGATAAACATAATTAACCATTTTGTAGTAAAGTTAACTAGCTTTAATGTGAGCACTGAAAAACATCTGTACGTCTAATGGTTTCTGAAATGAAGTTTTTCATAAATCAAAGTTATTGTCCGAACAACTATAAATCAATTTATTTTAGCAAATATCATGAAAACTACTATTCCTACAATGGTGAAGGTCATAAACTTATTTATAGTCCATTAAACTAGCTTTAAGTTGAGTGCTAATAGACATCTGTACGTCTCATAGTTCCTGAGATATAGACTTCTCAAAATAAATTAGCTAACTAATAATCTTTCAGAAGATTTTTAAGAAATTTTGCTTTTTAATAAGCTATATCTCGAGAACTATTTGATGTAAATAGAAAAATTAATATTTTTTTAAGGTTTTGAAACAGCCGCCATTTTTTATTCCCCCTACCCATACTTGGCAGACTCATTAATTTTGACTAGTAATTATACCTAGTTTTCATTAAAGTAATCAAAAATTGGGGTGAGATAACTGCCTTTTTTTCTTCCCGGCTCTTGTACTAATAGTAGTACCATCCTCTCTACTTAATGTTTTCCTTATAACATAAATAATTCATAACAATGAAAATCTCGCTAATATTCTCTAAACAAATCGTTAACGGACATAACTTCATAGGGGATTTTTTTTGTTTTGAGATCCCTAATTCATATTCTCAGCAAGAATACTTAAATAATAATAATAATTACTAGTCAAAATGGATGAGTCTGCTAAGTATAGTTAGTGAGAATTCAAAAAGGTGGCTGTTTCAAAACGTTAAAAAAAAATTGTTTCATTCGGAGTTCCGTATCGTTAAAACTATCTACAATACTAGAAAACATATTAGAACGTCATTTAAAGTACATTAAATTTACTAAAAAATAAGCCCTAAATGAGCTTTTTACGTTCAATAGTCTCCGGGATACAGTTTTTTAAAAGCAACTTTTCATATAAAATATACTGAGAAATAAGTAGTTCGTGAATATATTTGCGAAATCTACACTTAAGGAACCATGAGGTGTTTATTAGCACTCTAATTAAAGTCAGTTTAATGTACCATAAAGTAGTTTGTGGCGTTTTTCTTCGTAGGAGCAGTATTTTTACTGATATTTTCCAAATATTTAATTTCTAGTTGTTCAGAAAGAATTTCCTGTGCAAATTTTATAAAAACTACTAACGCTATGAAGACAAGCGTTATGAGCTACTTAACAGAACATTTAACTATATTTTATTTGCTTTCTGGTAGACATCTGTACGTCTCATGGTTCCTGAGATAGTTTTTCATAAATCCAAAATTTTGTCTGAACAACTATAAATCAACATTTTGTGAATTTATTTTGGAAAATATGATAAAAAATACAACTTAGGAGATAAAAGTTATAAACTACATTATGGAAAACTCATCGAGCTTTAATTTGAGTGCAAGTAAATTATTATAATAAATTCACTAGCTACTAATTTTTCAGTATATATTTCATGAAATATTTCTATAAAAAAAAAAAAAATCTATAATTTGGGAATTGGACGTAAACAGCTCTTCTAGAACTCATATTTTAGCGAATTTACTCTTCTTTAAATGATGTTAAATTAGTTTTTCTAGTGTTGTGAGTAGTTTCAAAGATATGAAGCTTCAAATGAAAAGTTGATTTTTCTCAAAGTTTTGAAACTGCCGCTATTATGTATTCCCCTAAACACTTCGCACTCATCAATTTTGACTAGTAATTATATGTTTTCATTAAAATAATAAAAAATTGGGGTAAAATAACTGATTTTTTACCTACTGGGCTCTTTTTCGATTAAGCAGCTGTCCTCATTGTATTCTTTCAATCGTGTGTACTAATTCGCAAGTTGATTGTTGTTCCAATGAACAGTGTTAAATTTTATACGATTTGTATTTAGAGTAAAATACTGTCACTAGAACTAGTTAAAGATCAAGGCGAGAAAAACCTAGGTTTTTGGAAGGTTATTCTATAGACGACAATAACAATAACTCAAATTTCAAAAATCGATTATTAATATTCAGATCAGAATATTGTTCAGCAGGACGTGTGAAATATTGGAGGAGATCGCGTATTTTACCCTCACACTAGTGCATACAAACTAAAAAGTTTTTAGTTGTTTGCCATATTTTGTTTTACTGTTTGTTGCTGTTATTTTTTTTGAAATTCTAACGCTGTATCTTTAAACTAAGCTCTTAAAACATGAAACTATATTGCGGATATTAATCGTGTATACAAGTGGATGTTGGATTTTAAAACGTGTAGAAGATATAAAATGTATTAAGGACAGTACTTTATAATACTATAAGGTTATAGTGATAGGATTGTGTATATAGGATGAAAAAAAAAATACGAGATCCAAAGACTTTATCGAAAACTGGAATTTGTTGTGAGCATTAAGGAAGGGTGCCTCATATGTGTAGTTCAGCCATGGGGAGAGGATACTAGCGGAAAATTGCTGGAGGAAAGAGGCAGCGAAGCAGAATGTACTTATGGGCTTGAGGAAAACCCTGTTTTTGTTGGAACTTATTGTTAGTGGTGAATAATATCTATAAATATATAATAATTATTAAGATTTTTTTTTAAAACTTAGCAATAATTTAAATAAATTTAAATTAGAGGTAGATAAAACGCTCAACAGAGCATTGAAGTGTACCATATTTATTACAATATAAATACGGAATATTCTATTCAGAGTATTCTTTGGAGTATATAATGTAAATTTTTAATTGGACAGTGGCAGCGGGGAACCGAAAAATATATATATATATATATTTATATATTTACAATACATACAGAAAAAACAAGAACTACAAAAAAATAAATAAATAAATAAGCGCTAACAATAAACGCTAAAATTTAAAAAAAAATATTCTAAGATTATTATTAAATTATTATAAGAATTTTTGACGGTTATAAGGATGTATAATTGACAAATTTATAGTAAAGTGAATAAAAAATTACAACGAAGACAATACTCCAAAACCTATGTCCATACTGTGCGTAAGAGGCATGCCTTTGAACATGCCTCACGTTTCCCGAGCATCACGATGAAGTTGAAAGAGAAGGTGCACAGTGCAGACGTAGCTGTATAAATATATTCATATATGGTGTTACATACCTTTCAATATAAATATGAAGTTAAACTTTACAATTTTAGTACATTATTTAATAATTTTACTAAAATTATTTTCTTAAACATTGAAAGGTTTCAATCAATAATGAAGTTGTGCCAGCGGACAGAATTAATTTATAATTTTTGTAAATAGCAATGAATGCTTTTTAAATTTAATATATTTTTATTTTTGGAAAGTGTTTGAATTGTCCTAAATCATACGGAATTTTCAAGTGCAAAAAATAAAATAGATCGAACCATTATTTGTCCATTGGTACATCGCTATTGGTTGCAATATAACGGATGGTTGCCAATGTACACAGTTCTAGAATTTTTTAACAAATAATTTTGCAACAGAAGGTGATTTTGTATGAGTAAAGTAATAATTTCACAGCATAAAATGCTTATAAATTGCTTTATTTTAACAGAATTAGAGAATTTGCCCTGATGCTCTTGCAATAGTCGGGGGCGGTAGCTTGAAAATGTTTTCCATAATTTCATGTTATTCTTCTTTTTTATAAAGAATAAATATTGTAAATTCCCGTTGATATATCACTCATACAAATTGGAATAAAATGATAAGTAACAACAAGAAAACATGAAGTTTTGGCATGATAAGATATTGGAGATTAATTAACTAAAATGTTGACAATTACATTAAAAACACGTAAAATGACCAAAACTCTTTAATTACTAACTAAAAAGGAAATGTTCAGCCAAAAAAATAATCAAAAGATAATAATTTAGAGATAATGTAAATTTTTGTTTGAGACAGATTTTTTTAGTATTCATAAAAAATATCCAGTTTGTCTCAATAATTTTTTTTACTATTAACACTCCAACATTTCGGCCTTACCAACCATTTTCAATGATCTATCAATAATTTTTTTAAATAATTTAATTTAAAAA
>NW_027109708.1:512844-540191 GCF_000696795.3 Halyomorpha halys
TATATAGTTTAGAAAATAATTTATTTTGATCTACTAATGATGTGTTTGGCACACAGGACAGAGGAAATACTACCGCCATTAATAAATAAATTTTTTTCCTAGTTTTATTAATTATACGCAAATTTTTCTGATTTCTCTCAAAGAATAAATCCCAACGTCCATAAGCATATGTTTAGTTTAGCGGTAGCCTCTAATGTGTTTTGTAATTTAGACTTTAAAAAAACATATGATTATGATTACATAGTTGAGATGAGGACTAGTAAATGTTTATTTTCACTATCATGGACCGCTTGGTTACAAGTGAGAAATTGTACACACATACTGCGTGATGATCATATTAGGACCTCATTTCTGAATAGTATGTGATTGAAAAAGAAAAAAGGAGTATTTAAGACTTGAATAACACTACGCAGAGAATTTCTCTTAAAAGAGTCTATACTCATATAATAATACTATATGTATCGTCGAAATTAAAAAAATTAACTCACTTATTTACTACACTAACTACTAAAAAAAATACAATTATTACTCGTTTTAATATTATTTGTGATTTTTGATTGATAAACTATAAATACGTGTCATTTAATACAGAATAGTGAAGATCGATTTGTAAAACTTATATAATTTTTTAATTTAAATAAGCCGAAATGTTATATAAAATATTTTAGGTCTAAAATGATGAGATGATCACTCTTTAAGTTGTAATTTTTTCTACTTAATTTCACTTAATGGAGTTATTGCATGACGTATTTTTAATAAACATAATGGCTTTTGCCACCGTATGCATGTGTAGAGGCCTAATGTATTCAGGAACACTGAACCGTCCACACGTGCTATGTACCTACGGTAAGTAATTAGAATCATTGAGGTTTTGTTTAAGGGTTCCTTAAAATAAACGAAGACGGACGGAATCACTAATAACATAGTCAAATGTTTATAAACACAAACGCATATTTTATAAATATATATATAAAGTTTTCGTCTGTAACTGAGTATTTCACAACCTTTATTACCATTTTCGGAGTGAACGATAATTTTCAAATAAGATAGCAAATAAAAAATAAAATATCGCTTAGCGTTTTGCGTTCAAAGCCTTCTTAGGCACTCAAGTAAAAACGTTAAAGGAAACAATTTTCTGTAATATTCAGCAGATATATTGAAGATGGAAGGTCAATAGACATTAAAAACTTATTTAATGTTTTTTTTTTTTTGGTCTTGGTTTAGCTACCTCCTGATATGTTAAGACTACAAACTATTATTTATTCGGAATGATTTTTATTGTATATCCAACAACCTTATTTATATATTTTTTTTTTTTTTTTTTAAGGAGTGAAGGAGATCAGGATAAAAATGCAGAAATCAGAAGATGAATCGGAATCAACTATTAAAACCCCCCATTTGAAATTAGATGCTTTATACCGTATTTTATCTCAAAATAGCTAAGAAGAATTTCAGTGAAACTTAGTAAGCAAAACAATTTATTTTATTTTTGTCTTTAATAAGCCAGAAAAAAAAAAAATGTGTCTACTGTGTTTGCAGTTGTTACTTAAAAAGAATTTTTTTTAAAAAAACCTTGGAACCCGATAGTAAAACCACAACAAATAAATACTAGATGCTTGCATTATTTTAGGTTTTTAATGTTGTTTGTATCTTAATATCAAACAAAAAAATTTACTAAACCCTTTTAAAAGCTACTTTATTGGAAATACTTGGCATCGCACCTCGAAAATTCATAATGCGAAATTCAACCCAGTAGCTATATTTTATTTTTTTATAGTTTATTTATTCTTATTTACACCTGTATAAAAATATACAAGTAAATTTGCTGTAGGTGACATAGTGCCATGATACAAACATGTGGAGAATCTACCCATTGATATAACTCCAATAATATTTCTAGAGGAGACCTCGAGGCCATCTTCTATTCAGACGCCAAGGAGGATTATTAAAATCCAGGTTAAAAACAAGTGGATTCGGGTGGTTGGGAAGTTTATCATGGAAGGATTGGTATCTAGTTCTCGCCAAATCGGCAACATATGGCGATATTTTATTATAATTTTTTTCTTTTACAAAATAGCACAGGTTTATTTGAAAACTCATTAAAAATCATAATCTCAACAACGGATTGATGTAGGAACGTGAGATTAATGTCATTGAACTTAATTTTCGGCAAACTATTCCTCCCTTAATTCGGTTGGGAACTAAGACCAATAATGATATCACATTATAGGATTGTTATAAGACAAAGCAAAAGTCATAATTATTTTCAAAGTCCTCCAATACTAAAAAAAACTACTAATATATATTAAAATAACTGGTTTGAAAAAAAAAATCAAATATTAGTAATAAAAAAACTGCTCGAGTCTAGTCTATACAACTGTAGTGAGGAACTTCCCGAAAATATCATCAACATATTTTTATTTATTTTTTATACATTGAAGGGTATAATTTTTTGGGTTAAGTCGAAGTTTCGAATCAAGTTTTCAGCCCAATATATGCTGTAACAGCACAAGAGCACTCAAAAGCATTGAAAGGTTAAGTACGAAACTTAAAAAAAACAAAAAACTCTTCATTGTTCGGTAATAAAAATTACCGAGTAATAAAAAAAAAAATATATTTCCAGGAAGCCCTTCAGAGCAGTTTTATAGACTAGTAAGATTTTATGCTTACCGAAATGTCATTTTTTAAAACCAATTATTGCAATTACTTTTTTTTTTATATTAGGATAAGAAACTTTGAAAATAATTGTAACTTTCCTTGTATCTTATTACAATTCTATAACATATTATTAATTAACTCGGTTACCAATCGACTCAAACTGGGTATACTTCACAGGTTCATTTTGACTAAAAAAAAATAATAATAATGATAAATCTTTTGATTTGTGTATTTTAATTACACTTACTGTAATATTGTATTTATAGCGAAAAAGTAGGCATTTACTTGACAACCGTTTTGAAAACACTCTTTTATGGAATTTTAATGTTATAGTAATCATTCAACACAACAGGTAATGGTCTAAGTTATATATAACAATTATATTTCAATAACGTTTCTAGTTTTTTTGAGTTATTTTTAATATCGAAAAAAAAGTCGGAAACTTACGATGAATTTTGGGCAGTATTCCTTATCCCCTTTAAAGCTCATTACAGAAATCGGTGCAAAAATTTTTTTTGTTGTTAGTGGCAGAATGCATCGATTAAAACGATTTCCAGCTTTATGTTAATTTTTTCCAACTAAAATTCTAATTTACCTGAATGCTTTGGGGACATTAAATTCATAAGTACCGTTAAGCAACTGCTAAAAGGTGTGAGTAACTCTACAATTGGCACTATTTGTCCGTATTTTCAGCTCATTAATTCTTATCTATGGATCTATAGTTCTTCAAAGCCTAATCATGGGGAACGATGATCCGATGGGAAAACTATCTGAAGAACCTAAAAATAAATTTGTAAGATACTAACCACAACATCATACACGAATATAAGTTCGAGAACCAAGAAGAATATGGAAATATGAAAAGGATGGTCAGGATAGTCAAAAAGGAAAAAAATAGTTTACAAATATTTATTATTAATTTTGTAAGGCTTGATCAGGGCGTTTCAAGATGATAGCTTTTCAGACTTTTCAAGAAGAATAAGGGTATGTTGGATTATTATAATAGGAACGGAATATTATAAATAGGGATAGGATTTTTATGTGCTAAAAAATCCCAAAAATGTACATAAATATGTGCTAATAAATTGTCAAATATTTAGAAAAATATGTAGTTATAAATTTTGTATTATTCAACAATATAAATTACTAATTAATTAGTAACTTTATAATTTAAAAAACTTACATAAATATGTATTTATTATATATTACATGAATAATATTTTAATGAAATTATGTTAAAATATGAACAAAAAAATGTACTTAGAGAAAACATTGCTGTTCAATAACAAGACATTAATTAGTAATTGTAATTAAACTAATTGATTAATAATTACTCAGAATGAATTATAAATGGAAATAAAGAATAATCCTTATTAAAAATATAAATAAAAATAAAACTTTAGAAAAATATTTAAAACTTAGGAAGAAATCAATTATTCAGCAGTGTCGTTTACAAAATTATTCCAGATTAAATGCATTTTTAAATTTTCAGATAAAAACCTTCGTCGGCTTGACCGCAGAATGGACTTGTACCGGCTAAAAGATCTTTCAACATCTACTGATGTTATAGGGGCATACTTAAATGAAGCTATTTCCATTACATCTAGTTCGGTATTCTTCCACAGAAATCCAAATCAGCCTATCGGAAATTGCTTTCCGAATATCAGTTAAAGTCTCCTCGTATATAATTTTCAAATAATTTTTTCTTAAAGTGCTTTCATTTGGCATTACTCTGTAAGTGTATTTCTCAGGAAAAGTTTTTAAGTACGGATTGCTAATTTTGTAGATAGGAATGTCCGCCCTGACAAATGTTCGGCACAAACCTAAATACATAGTATTGGTACCTGTGAAATCTGAGGAGGAAAGAAAGAAACAGAGAAATGGATTGAAGAGTTCTAGGAAAATGCCACAGGAATAAGACCCTTCTTCTTTTTAATTGATTCTGAGAAATTCACGATGTAATTCTGTGTGAAAATTTATTATTGCCACTGCATTTAATTCGTGTTCAAAGATGAAGATATAGAATTTTTACGTACTATTTATGACAAATGATAAATTTCACCTTTCAGTTCATTGCGTTCTCTTGAATTTTACGTACTTACTGCGAAAAATGTATTTAAAATTGAGCAAATAATTTGAGGAAATATGTGATTCAGGACAGAATACCTAAACATATGTTAAAAATAACAAATATTTCAGAAAATATGTGATTTACTACAAAATGTGTAAAAAAGGCCAAATATTTAAAAATATGTAAAATAAAAATGGCATCTTTTGGCCAGAAATGTCTTGAGACATCTTTAGTTAGTAAGGAATCGAAGACATCATAGTCAGGTAAAAATATGTGAAAACATAAAAATCCTATCCCTAATTATAAACAATTGAGTAATTTATTTTTTTAATTTAACAATCTGCATTGAGAAATATAAATAAATTTAATACAAAATCAAATTAATATGTTTATAAAATTCATGACTTTGTAATATTTCTTTTTAGATAAAAAAATGAGATTTTCATTTTTTTTTTTAAAGTGAAACACGCATGTTTTTATGAAAAGTTCCAATAAATTGATTGACCTCCAATTAATATAATATAATTAAATCAGCTTTTCGTTTAGGGGACGTTTTTACCGAAAGTTTTGGGTAGAAGAGAAAAATAAAAATTGTTTAATGTGTAAAAAAATAACGAAAAAAATTCTATTTCCAGGGATATAAGGTTCGACTTGCGAGCTGGAGTAATTTATTTTTTTGGCATTTGTTGGGAAAATTTATCTGTTTTAATTTTGAAGTTTTTTTATTCGGAAAACCCTTTGTTGGCAGCAGAAGCAAGAGATAAGGTGAATTTATGTGCGAGTTATCATAGGATCTGAGTCGTGAGAAGATCATATACAGGAGATTAATGATCATTTTTTGTAAAAGTAATATGACCACAGACAGGCTAATTTAAAAAAAAAATAATTGAGTGGTGTCGGTGAATTTTTGAGCTCCTGGTATATGGATGGCATGGGATTCAGGATGATGAGTGAATGTGTGGGGAAAGATAATTGGCACATTTTTCACCTATATCGTCATCTGACCCGGCCCCAGAGACATCATCACGCCAGAGGGGGCAGGAAATATTTAAGATATATATTTTTTGTTGGTTACTTTCTAGAGGAGATCGTTACAGAGGAAAGAGGAGGAGAGATAAAGGTGGAATGATTAGTATTCAAACAATATCACTTGAATAAATTACAGTAATAGTATTTTTAGAAATTACCATTTTTTTTTTTTACCCAACTCTTGGAGTCCTGTTTTGCCTTCCTTATGAGGTGAGAGAAGCCTGGTCTTGCGGTTTTCATAAGAATGGATAATGGATGGATAAGTTATCAAAAGGGTTTACTTTTTTAAATACCATTATTATTTATTACTCCCAATTGGAAATAATTCTAGTAATTGTTGTTACAGTTGTAGTATTCAAAATATTTCTATTATTTCATATTCATTATATTAAAAAAAAAAGAAAAGAAAAGAATAATAAAATCTGAGAAATGTGCATTGACTGAGTGAGAATTATCGGATTTCAAGCAGACGTGCATTAACAAGGCAAAAGCATGGTGTGAAAAAAAGTAAATCCTCACATTCCCTTCTTTTTCACGATAAAAAGATCATTATTTTGTTTTCTCATAAAAAGTATTACTTTTTCATCACGAACTAGGATAGGAAGAGAAAAAAAAAGTGGAAAGTAATTTAATTTTTATAACCAGTAGAAAACATTTTTAATAAAAATATAAAGTTTTTATTTACGTGAGCGTCATAGTTACAAAAGTATCTTCTTGTTTTAGTTAAAAACAAAACATATGGAAAATATAAAATAAATTAAAAAAATATTGTTTCTTTAAAAGAAATGCTAAAAATGTGTAATATATTAAGTTGATTAAAATGCAGATAACATATAATTTGTATTTGTTGTAAAAAAATAATTGATTTATCTTAAATGTCTATCCATTTTTAATGTAAGCATTCTACAATATATTACTTTCCAAAATTATTTCCTGTAAAACTACGCCACCTACTAAAAAGTATCTTTTTTACCTGAGAAAAGAATCTATCACACACTTTCCTTTGTGATGGGACAATTTTAGTGGCAAGTTATTATTTCAGGTGAAGAAAGGAGTGATGAAGCAAACCCTACATCTTTACTATTTGTGGCCTCAATTATTTTTTTCAGGAGTCTATACCAAAGATTTTGTCTATAAGTTTTTAAAAAATTAGGAAATGTCAGCCCATGTTTTTAGTTCCCAAAATGTTTCGAAAATGTCAAATTGCGATTTTCGGGCCAAATGTTACGATTCCAATTGAAATTTGCACGAAACTGTGAAGACAACGTCACGAGACCTGGGAGAATGTATTGCTTAAATTTCATAAAACCTCCAAAAATGTCCCTCATCGAGTAATCGTAGGTTCAGAGGGTAGCTGACACTGCATGAATGATCGTAAGCAGTTACTGGCAGTGGAGATTTAAAAAACATTTTTTTTTCTCTTTGTTTGAGAGTTTATTAACATCTGAAAAAATATAGCGTACTTTTTCTGGCTCTTGGTATAATTTATTTTTTGAAAGAAAATGTTTAATACCATCTTCAATCTTGCAGGGTGCAATATGCCTTCATTGCATTGAAATAATATGGGGGTACGTTAGAATGATAGTATTAAAATATTTTTAACAAAGTATGAGATCGATTTTGATTTCTAACCTCTTACTAATGTTTTAAAATAGGAAACCTAGAAGATGTGGAGTAGATTAAATTATTATTAAGATGTAGAACCTGTGTTACACTGAGCATCTATTTAGGATTTTATTCGAACTTATGTTGGGCCCTTTTTTTTAATGCCTTATTTTACTGGACTATTCCGTAAACAATAGTTAATTATTCAACCTTTTACTTGGAAAGAATAACTTGAATCCACCTTTGGCATGATTATTTTTCCTTTAAGAAGTAAAATACATAACTCGAGTTTCGATTTAGTTTAGAGCGAGAGAGAAAAGCAACGGAATCTTCCAGAGTCCTATTTTTTCACTAGGATTTAATGTTTTTAAGATATTATCAGCTTTATGTATAATATTGTTTCATTATTAATATTAATTAATCATTAATATTATCATTTTTTTCGATTTTTTATCGTTTAATATACGATATATATATATATGTTTGTGCATATGATATGAATGTATTTGTTCTATTTGCTCTATTACTAATGTCTGAATGTATAGAGACAAAAACAAATATATCGAGTTTAGCAATATTAGGAACTAGAGCAGTTGTAGTTTAAAAGGCACCACGTGGGCTGACTGTCTCTTCACGAAAGTGTAATAAAATATAAGACAAGTATAATTTCCTTTTGTATATAGGGAAATAATATTTTTATTATTAAAAAATAAAAATTTCATAACTCATCGTATGTAATGAAAAAATTAATTAAATTAAATTGATGGAGAAATATGAACTAATATTTTCCACCAGATGGTTCAATATTAATACGGCTCCTTTTGAAGGGTAAGTTTTTTTTTTTTTATATATTTTTGAATATTAGAGCTTGATGTAAGGAGAGAATTTAAAAAGAAATATAAAAGAGCTCGGATATCCAAAGTAAAGATTATTAAAAAAAATATTATATCACCTATTAACGAATTTTTTTTAAAAAATAAAAAACTCATTTAAAATCCTAAATGAATTAAGTATAATCGGGATATATGAAATATCAGTGAATTATGCAATATGTAATTTTCCTTGTTATATATCGTGCTAAACCATGCATTCATAAATTATCGGAACAATTTAATTTGAGAGATAGAACGGAAAACCGAGCTACACATATCGATCAATGGATATTAATATCGGATGTGGGTCGAAGGAACAATAACAACAGGTTGTTAAGTCTAATTAAACGCATGCCGGATTATATTCCACCCACATATAATTTCGTCATAAGTGCGCACAATTATATATAACATCCTTTGCCTTTACTAATTAAAAAATGTTCACAATATTTTCGAATTTTAATAAGATATTATTTTTAATCTTGAAAAAATAGTGCAGAGAAGTAATCGTCGAATATTTCAAAAGAAAACAACTTTAAAAATTTTCTCCAATGTTTTTCCTTATTCCAGACATTTTAAACAAAACTGTATCAACCGGCAATATATTATTTTATTTATTTTTATGTGTTTATTTAAAAAAAAATATATACAAAAAATGTATCTATTTAAAAATTAAAAACAGACAATTTAACTAAAACATATAAATAAGAAAACATTAAATATATATATGTTATATGCTTTAAAAACAACGCTTTTAACAAATCAATAATTTTTATTTATTTATTTAATGCGATTTACAACTGTACAAATAATAAATACAATAAGTAAATATGTTGTAGGTTACATTTACACTTGAAAATCTTGGGAAGGAACCACCCATTGGTGGTACTTCAAGCATTAATTTAAATTAGCAGGTCCCGTGGCCATCTTCTTTTCAGACACCTCGGAGGATTATCAGGGATTGTTAAGGATGAGAGATTAAGAATTAATGGGCTAGGACGGGTGAGGAGTTTGGAATGAAAAGACGTATATCTGTTTTGGGCCAAATCTCCAACGAATGGGATGTTAAGGTCTTTGTGGATGAGTTTATTTGTAACGTAATGAGGAGCATCAAAGATTTTACGTAGGATTTTGGATTGTAAGGATTGGATGCGGGAGGAATTTGATGGTTTGGTAGAGCCCCAGAGCTCAATTCCATATGTCCAAATTGGTCCTATTATGATAGTGTATACTAATTTTTTGTAGTGAATGGGAAGTTTAGAACGTTTGTCAAGTAGGTGTTGTAGCAATCGGATTCTATGAGCAAATCAATAATTTAAAACAACAAGAGGGTATAATTTTTTAAGAAACAGAACAATAATATCAAACTGTGACATTTATCCTTCACATGTTAGCCGACTGAGCTCTCTCCCGTGTAGCCCGTCGTACATAGTTGCTAAGAGCATAATTTACGTAACAGGTTCCCAAGAAGTAAAAAGTATATTCTTTTTCTTTGGAGTTAGCGACCGGGCAGTTACTGATACTATCATGCATCCACGGTTTTACACTTGAATTGAGCAATTCCTCTCTACACCGGAAAATATTATGTATGCAATTAGCAATATATATGGGTTAATTACTTACGAAACATTTCCCCGCAGTACATCAAAAAGCTGAATAAATATTTTGGTTTAATAATTTCATGGTCCCCACTTCTGCTTATCTCTGAAAACCAAGCAATTAGTATGCAAACCGATATGCCTTCCCTAAAATGTTTTTAATCTTTAGTACTGAGAGGGAAAAGAATACAAATTGTTCAAAAAAAAAATCTCATACTCCTAAAGCTCTTATACTAGTTATAGAGTACAATAGGGCTGTTTTTATAGGTTTCCAACTTACCATGAGATCGAAAATTATCTCTTTTTCATAATAAAAGAGACAAGTCTTTTGGAAATCTTAAACACTCGTATGGTTGAGGTAAATGCAACGGTTTAAATGTCCAAACAATAAATATATTATGTGGTTATTGGTTTAGAGTTTTTATATTTATGTATAGATATTTTTTAATTTGACAAGAAACGAGTTCGGAACAGTATCAGGCCTGGAAGAGCCTCAAGATGCCATTTCAAATATACTCAAACCTGAAGAGAGAACCTAGCGAGAATATTGCTAAAATATATATAATTATATATTTCTATAAATTTTTTGAGGTTAAAAAACTTTCAAAAGTTGAATATCAATTATTCAATATTTTTGTTTTAGGTTGTACAACGTTGCGGGATTATTGTTCCATATCATACACGTTAATAAACCTCATATTTGTCATACTTTTAATTTCACTATGGAAATCAATAGATGACATGATTTCCTTAGTGAAATTTAAAGTATGAGGATTATTAAGGTGCATGAACACGGGACAATAGTCCCGAAACGTTGTACAACAAAACAGAAAAATATAGAATAATTTATATTCAACTTTTTGGAAGTTTTTTAACCTCAAAAAGTTTATAGAAATTAATTTATCAGACTTCCTAAAAAGAAAATCCAGAATAATTATATAGAAATTTGTTTGGTACTTAAGAATTATTGGTTAACAGAGTAGATCAAACAAATAATTTTTTTTTTTAAATCCCATTATTACAGAAAGTATGTTAGTTAGGTAAATGGAAGTAAAGGAAGGGGAGGAAACCAAATAGCTTCATATCTTTCCATCACGAATCCACAGTAACAGAATAAATAGTTATCTGCAACAGCTGGATTCGAACACGGGCTCGGGGGTTAGTGAGCTACCCAACTGAATGACTACACAAACCTACAAACTGTTATTTATTCGAACAAAAAAAAAAATAAATAAATAAAATATCATTTTTGTTATTAATCTTAGTTTTCTTATGAAGTATTATTTTATCATATATTTTGTATTTATAACGTTGTAAATAGTTAGGGGTGTATTTTGTACGATACGTCCCCCCCCCCCAATAATCAATTGTAAAAAAAAAAAATGTTAAGTTTATATTAACCATGGAAGGCCCACCAGGCCGATCTGGTATTAAATAAATTAAAAAAACAGGTTTAATTATTATTTGAATTCGCTGGTGTCTTTAGATCGTGTATTATCTGTAAAGATGTTGAAAAAATAAACCTTGAATATTTCATTTTTTTTTTAATCATAATTAAAGGATAAATTTATTAACAACTTACAGGTATTTTATTCCCCTTATATAAGCTAAAAATATTGCAAACCAAATTATTTAAGAGACTCATTTGGATTGTTAAGAAACGAGTTTTTTTTTTATTTCCAATACTGAAAAAAACTATTATTCAATTATTTTTTTTTACGGATAAAAGTACAGGAATAATAAATCATATCAAACAAATATATCGAATTCGTTAACAAAATAAACACCCTTATTTCAATACGCATGGTAGATATTCCTGTACAAATATTTGATTAATCATATACGATTTGTCTGTCACCATATGTGCTTCCGTATCGTATATTACCCTAGTCTTAAATATCAATTGCATTATGATATGAGAAATTTGTGTTTATTGATTTATAAATTTGTATAACTTTGATTTAAGTTTAAACTGGAAAGAAGGTAATAAAGATTAACTCCGCCCTGAAGTTTTTCTAATAATTATTTTTGAAAGATTCTTCTATTCCTGAAAATGAGGAACCCACTGAGGGGCCTAAAAAGAAGATGAACTCGAGACCTTCTAATGTAGAAATGTTACTAAAGTGCTCCACGAGTTAGACTCATGCTATTATAACACTAATACAACATTAATAAATGTAATTATATGTAATGCAGTTGTAAATATCAATGATAAATATTTAAAAAAACATTATTCTTATATCTTAACGTAAATTGAATGTCGTACAGGGTATTTTTCGCGTATTAATCTAGAATTAAGTCAATTCTTTAATCGCTTGGATTAATTTGATTCATTCAGTTTTTAAATGTTACAAGTGAATTTTATAAGATTTCTTTTCTTTATTGTTTAATATTACACTCTGTCTTACATTTATCCTTACTTTATCACAAATAAAATCATACGTAAAGACCTTAATGTTCCATATTTAACTGATCTAGCCCGAACCAGATATCATTCCTTCCATTATAAACTCCCTAACCACCCAAACCCACTAGTTTCTAACCTTGGTTCCTCTTCCATTCCTGACAATCCTCCGAGGCGTCTAAAAAGAAGATGGCCACGAGACCCGCTAATGTAAAAACTTTATTAGAGGGCTAACAATTTGAACTTTTTCTAAAAGCCTGTATAATACCATTATAATCTAAGATCAAATTTACTAGATGTATGTATATGAAGTACAGTTGTAAATTCCATTAAAGATAAAAAAAAACCTTTTTCGTAGTTACGGAGTCATTTTTATTTTTATCCGTAGTTGGATAATTTGTCTTAGATAAAAATATTTCCAAATGTTAACTGCTTAGGTATTATTATATAACTTAAATCTCTTTAAAGCCTTCATTCGAATTCTGTTGTGTCATTGTCTAGGATTTCTCCTTGTCGTTGCACTTCTTAAATTTCAATTTAGATATTAAAGATTTAGCTAATATAAAAAAAATATGTCTTACATTTATAGATAATGATAGTAGGGATCATAGAGCTCATCCACACCATATTCACAAATATATAAATTAAATGATAACAAACTAAGAAATAGATAAAAAATATATAAATAATTGTATATATATGTTTTTCAATTTCTTGAGACTGGTATTTATTTATTAAATAAATCAAATGGTATCCTTGTTAAGTTTCAACACTCTTTATTATATCAATAGTCCAACGTTTCGGCCAATTCGTCCATCCTCAAGGACAATCTAAACATTTAACAGCTTAGTATACATTCATTAGTAACAATTATAACAACAACATTATTATTAATAATATAACATACCTTAAATATAAATTCTCATCCCACATCAATTCTGCCCAGGTAATTAATTATAATTCAAAATCACTCTTGACATGAAAAAGTCAATTAATAGAGAATCATATTAATTATTAGTAAGCTTATCTAAGCTTATGTCTAGTTACCTATTTTTTTTAAAACTTCATTAATTTTTAAAAATTTATATTTATAAATTAAACTAGAATTTATATTATTATTCGTAATGCTGTTGTTATAATTGTTACAAATGAATGTAGTTGGACTATTGATATAATAAAGAGTGTTGAGACTTAACAAGGATATCATTCGATTTATTTATTAAATAATATGACAATAATAATAATAATAATTAAATAAAAAACAAAATTAAACGTAAAATAAAATCATTTCTAAGAACTAAAGAAGAGAAGTCCTTTATTTATTTATATTTTAAAATAAAAAATATCTTCTCTTAGTTTTAAGCCGGAAAACAACATAATGGGGGTTCGGAGGGTTCGTGGGTGCTTAAATTACCACCTCATAAAGAATGAAACAACAGGGTGGGTTGTAAAACCGTTATGTTTTTGGAGGGTGCTAACTACGGCTTCCGCATTAGGGTGGGCCTCTTCTTAGGGAGCCATCAACCCCACCAATAAGTAACAAGAGCAGGTGCGCCAGGCCATTGTCACGCCATTAGCTCAAAGGCGGGGAGACAATTTCATTTAAGTGGATGATAACGCCCGCATCGGACTAGAATGATAAGAAAATATCCCAAGGCTCTTGATAAATGGAGAATAGGATAGACTCCGTACTACCAAGGTATGATTCTTAGTAAATGAATTTGACTAAGCTTCATCAGATAGTAACATTATTTTTTTTTTTACTACTATTTTGAAACTCATTGATAAGGGGAGAACAAGGTCTTGGGGTCACGGATTTAGTTCAAATTTTGTATTTTGTTGGATGATAGATTTATAATTATGAGAGATAGTTGACCGTGGATGATAAATGAGGAGAAGATGGTTGGGGGTGCGGTCAATGAAAAACACAAATAAGTATGATTAACTTATTTTAATGTGCCGACGTTTCGGCTAGAGTTTCTAGACTTCTTCAGGGCTAAAAACAAAACAAGATAACAACCACAGTAAGTATACAAAAATAAAAAAATATAAAAATAAAGTATAAACAGAATAATTTTACACATACAATGAATAATTTTACAAAATAGAATTAATAAAATGAAGTGATGAGAGAAGCGGGAAATAAAATGTATACATAGGTAATTGAAAAAGCGGGTACAATAACTTACTTAAGGAAATAAAATAAAAATAAAGTTATATAATGCAAAGAAGTATGAACATATTAGTTATTATTAATTTAAAATTTAAATATGAAAAGAAAATGAAAATTGAGAGGAAGAAAATATATGTAACAATAATATATGATAAAGAGGCAAATTATAAGTATAGTGTACAAAACTTATAACGCGGGTAAGGAAAATGGATAAAAGTAGAGAAAATAAGGTAGATTTAGTTTCCCTGTTGATGAATATATATCGTTATAGGGGAAATTACTCAACATTTTTTTTTAAATATTTGCGATTGGGCACCGTAGCTCATGGGGTTAGGAGCAAGTCTATCGTTCTGAGGTCTATGGGCGGTGCCGGTTCGAATCCGGCCTTGGGCTTTGACTTTTTCATTAAGTGGCGGTAAAACAAAATGAAAAACTAGATCCCCAACCATGATTACAATAGGTTAGTCACCGGTAGATAACTAGACAAACATCACCTTTGACGTGGATTGTCTTAAAAAAAATTGCAATTGACTCGTTAAATTAAATTCTGTAG
Organism: Halyomorpha halys; assembly: GCF_000696795.3. NCBI lineage: Eukaryota > Metazoa > Arthropoda > Insecta > Hemiptera > Pentatomidae > Halyomorpha > Halyomorpha halys. Next base: position 527,808 of record NW_027109708.1, read on the forward strand.
CTAACGATTACGCATAATGAGTTTATCGTAAAAGCAACAGATCTGTGTTCCTCGTCGTTAGGAGCCGGGTTCCAGTCCGTGGAGGGTGAATCACTTTTTTTTATTTTATGTATATTTTTACATATAAGGATACATAATGGAGTTTAAATAAATTGGAAATAAAATGTCTTTAATGACTACAAACCTTATAAGAGTTTTATTTGTCATTATCATTCGTGTAAGTACAGAATAATATTTATTACAAAAAAAATAAATAAAAGCATTTCGCAAGAACAGGAGAAAAGCCCTTTAACTGCCAGTGCCTGGAAACAATAAATTGTGAAAGATTATTGCTTCTTTCACAATTTCTTGCTTCCAGAAACTAAATCTACCATCCTACAAAATTTCGCACTAAATTCGTGATCCCAAGATCTTGCACTCTCCTTGTGAGGCAGTAAAAAAAAAAAAAAAAAAAGACGAAGATCGTCCATAAGAAAGTAATACTTTATTGAAATAACACAATCTGTCACGCTCAAGGGCAATGAGTATTACGGCTGTACATATTCATACCATTAATATATAACGAAGATATAAAAAATGAAGTAAAATAAATAAATTATAATAAAAAGATGAGTATAAAATAAAATAGATAATAGTAATAATAAAGTGATATAAGCATATTTAAAATAAACCTAGGTAGATAAATAAAAGCAAAATAAGTAAACAATTGAGGTTAACAAAATTAAAGAGAATCAATCAAATCATCTGGAACACAGTTTTTTTTTTATTTCTTAATTTTCCATTATAAGCTACCTAACCACTCAAACCCCCTAGTTTCTAACCTTGCATCCTCTTCCATTCCTGACAATCCTCCGAGGCGCCTGAAAAGAAGATGGCCACGAGACCAGCTAATGTAAAATGTCATTGGAGTGCTACCAACGGGAAGTTGCTCTACACGCCTGTAACACTCTATTTTAACTAAGACCATATTTACTGAATGTATTATGTAATATACATTTGTAAATTTCAATAAAGCTAAAAAAAAAAATATTAATTTAATACCATGGCCCTGTTTCATAATAAAAGCTAATAGTATTGGTTCATAATACAAGTGTAGAAACAACGTAGTAATAACGCTGATACTTATATTTTTTATGATAGCGATGACTATTATAGATATTATAGAAGTTTAAAAGTACTAAAGTATAAGTTCCTATTGTACAAGTCAGTGTAATTGTACTAAGTTAAATCGACAAGACTAATAGTATTAGTTTGTACTATATTATGAAACAGGGACCTGATCGGCCTGGTGGGCCTTAAATGGTTAATGTAAGAGGTACATTTATTTTTGTTAGCAATTAATTGGGGGGGAGGATTTTTTAATAAAAAAAATTAAGATAAAATAGATTAAAATAATACTGGAAGATTATTGATTGACCGTGTGTGAAGATGAAAGGAATATGGTCCGGGTGCGGTCAAGAAAAACTCAAATAGTAGAAATATAAATTAGTATATTTCTACTATTTGAGTTTTTCTTGACCGCACCCGGACCATATTCCTTTCATCAGATTAAAATAATAATTCTTAATAAAAGATAAAAGTAAAGTTACTAACAGAAACAATTACATTTATGGATTTAACAAAATCAATAATTAACTTCTAATGGAAAAAAATGTGAATTTAAGAAAAAGATGAAGTAAAAAAAAAAGAAATTAAGATAAAATAAAATTTTAGAGTGATAATAACAGAACTGATAAATATAGAATTTATAACAGGATGTCCTACAGCAGCCTGGGTTTCCCAAGTTGTAGGTCACTGCTCCTTTAACTGTAGGTAACTGGGAATGGAACTTCATGGAACCTTTTTTTTTTAATGTAAAATCCTCTATTGTCTCTATTTGTAATTCCCTATGCAATTGGCTGTTTCTTGTAAACCAAGGAGCATCCACTGCAATTCTTACGACTTTATTTTTAAAATCTTGTAATCTTTTCCTTTTCGTAAAGGATGCCGCTCCACAGACTTCACAGCCAAACATCAGCAGTGGTCTGAGAATTGTTTTAAATATAAGAATAGCTGTTTCTGAATTTGGATTTTCAATTTAGGATAGGATATAGCAATGCTAACCTTGCGTAGGTTTGAGTTAGTTTGATGTTGATGTGGTGGTTCCAGGTAAGGCGGAGGAAGTAATAACTAAATACAATGTTCAACCCGAAACAATCCTCGCCACCGACATGTGGATGACAAGGCAGGACTCTAAGATCCCAGCGTTTCTCTTTCAACTACATAAATAGCATTAAGTGAAAATAAAAACTGACTATTTGTCGTAACAACCACGAAAACATTTATTTATACATTCAGTTTATTTATGCGTTTTTCGTAAATATCATTTACCTTCTAAGACATGTATGTAAGACATTAATTTTTTTCTTGCCTATGTCTTTTAATTCAATACTACTGTTATAGTGGGAAATTCATTTTTACCCTGGGAAAATATTTCCCTTATTCACACTCATTCATTCAGTTAATAATCAAATTCTTTCACATTTATATTTATCCATTTTTGATTACTTCCAACAATGAGAGATAGCTTGTCATTCTTCATAAGCAAAATTAAAGTTAATTGATAGTAAACCATATGAAAAAGCGGCATTTTAGCTCAGTCAGATTAATTCAATGAGGACAAAACCTAGATGATATTAAAGATCATTTAGTGTGAAGAGATTAATCAATTGTTAGAGATGCTAACTAAAAAAGTGGTATTTTAGATAAGTCGATTTCAATGAAAAAACTTGCCTTATGAACCTTGGAATATATCTACGTTAAGTAATAGTACAAGAGCCCAAGAGGAGAAAAAATTTAGTTATTTCACCCCAATTTTTTATTATTAAAATGAAAACTATGTATAATTAATAATAAAAATTGATGGCGAGTATACGTGGGGGGTATAATAAAAAATGACGACTCTTTAAAAACGTTAAAAATAATTAATTTTTCATTCGGAGCTCTATATCTTTAAAACTACCAACAACAATAGAAAATCTAAGAGAACATCATTTAAATTAGAGTAAATTTGCTAAACTGTAAGCCCTAATAGAGCTATTTAAGTTCAATAGTTCTTGAGATAGAGCTTTTTAAAAAGCAATATTTCGTAAAAATGTTGTACAGAGCGTACTGAAAGATCAGTAGTGAATTTATTTTGAAAAATCTATATCTCAAAACCATTTGACGAACAGATGTCTGTAGTAGTTTTTATGATATTTGACAAAATAAATTCACAAACTGTTCTAAAATTTCTGGTTGTTCGTATAAAATGTTTAATTTTTGAAAAAATATATCTCTAGATCCATAAGACACACTTATGTCTGCCAGCACTCAAATTAAAGCTAGTTTAATGGGCTATGAAGTAGTTTATCGTGGTAGTAGTAGTAGTTTTCATGATATTTGCTAAAATAAATTCATTTATAGTTGTTCGGACAAATTTTCATTTGCCAAATTTATATTCATATGCGAATATCATAAAAACTACTACCCCTACGAAGATATGTTTCATAAACTACTTTATAGCAAGTTAAATTTCCTTTAATTTGAGTGCTGGCAGACATAAGTGTGTCTTATGGATCTAGAGATATATTTTTTCAAAAATTAAACATTTTATACGAACAACCAGAAATTTTAGAACAGTTTGTGAATTTATTTTGTCAAATATCATAAAAACTACTACCCCTACGAAGATATGTTTCATAAACTACTTTATAGCAAGTTAAATTTCCTTTAATTTGAGTGCTGGCAGACATAAGTGTGTCTTATGGATCTAGAGATATATTTTTTCAAAAATTAAACATTTTATACGAACAACCAGAAATTTTAGAACAGTTTGTGAATTTATTTTGTCAAATATCATAAAAACTACTACTTCTACAAAAATAAACGTTATAAACTATTTTATAGTAAATTTAACTAGATTTAATTTGAATGCTGGCAGACATCTGTATGTCCTATGGTTTCTGAAATAAAGTTTTTCAAATCTCAAACCTATTGTCCGAACAACTCTAAATCAATTTATTTTAGGAAATATCGTGAAAACTACTATTCCTACGAAGGTAAAGGTAAGGAACTACTTTATATTACATTAAACTAGATTTAATTTGAGTGCTAATAAACACTATACCTCTTGAGATAGATTTCTCAAAATAAATTAACTAACTACTAATCTTTCTGTACATTTTTATGAAATGCAGCTTTTTTAAAAAGCTATATCTCGAGAACTACTGGACGTAAATAGCTCTGTTGGGGGTGATATTTCAGCAAATTTACTCTCCTTTAAATCATGTTCTTTTAGATTTTCTAGTGTTGTAGGTAGTTTTTAAGATATAGAGCTCCGAATGAAAAATTAATGTTTTATAAGGTTTAGAAACAGCCGCCATTTTTTTACCCCTACTTGGCAGACTCATCAGTTTTGACTAGTAATTATACATAGTTTTCATTAAAGTAACGTAAAATTGGGGTGAAATAACTGCCTTTTTTTCTTCTCGGCTCTTGTACTATAAGTAGGTAGAACAGTAAATGCAGAAAGGCCCAATCGAGATAATTTTTAAGACTTGGTGATATTGATTCAGGTATGTAGCTAAAAACATTTATTTTCGTAGAAAACTCAGATTCTAAAATTTTCACGGACGTAATATGTTACTAATATATACCCTCACTGTATATTCATAAAGAGGCAAGTAAAATAAAAAGGCGATATGATTGACATAATAAAGTTATTTGCTGGTGGCAAAATTCAAGAAAACAAATATGGATTAAACAGCATTTTCGCCTGATAAATTGTGACCGAAAAAAAATTTAATGATAGTATTTGTATTATATTTATGATTTTATCAACCATTTGTTTTTTAATGACGAACTAATCCAGACTGGAGTTGGATTAATTTTAACTACAAAACATACTGGATCAAAAATTTTTACTTCAGAGTGATTTTAATTAAGGCCAAAACATCGGAATAAAACTGTTTCATTTCCGCCTCCTAGTCTTTAGGATACCTTTATGATTTTATGTACAATGTTAATAAATAATAAAAAATATCAGACGTTTCAAATATTTATGAACAGAAAAATTATTCCCACTCCTTAAAATTTAAATCCTTAAAATCCTTAAAATAACAATACATCGTTATTATGCAAAACGGAGCCCTCTGAAACAGCCGAGTTAAAATAATTAGGTACGCATTTTTTTCATATTTGTATTTCTAATTTTTCTATAGTTAGAAACAAATTCCCAGCTACTAATGGTAAAAACAGATGAACTGTTCCACATTGCATCAAATCACCTCTGGATATACGCCACTTGAAACTTTTTCTTTGTTAGTTACAATTATAACGTTCCATCAATGATATTTGTTTTGGAACCAACTTCAATGCGTCCTCGATTGGCAATCAAGAACTCAACAAATTAAATGGAGTTCTTATTTTCCCAAACCGATTGTTACGTCCCTTAGTAATCTTGGCTTCGAGAAAAGATAACTTCGTCATCGAAGTTGATGCCGCCACTTGGGAATTGTTGCTCTGCTGCCGAATAAGTTTTATTCCAGATATGAACAGAGTTAGATTGCCCATGGAGTTGACGCATTGGACTTTCACATTCTAAATTAAATCACATCCGGCGGTCTATACTTTATAAAAGGCATCGGACCTTAAGCCGCAATTGTTTATACAACATTTTTGCTTTTATTGAAAGGAGATTTTTGACCGTATAAAGTAGACTTTAGGAAGATAGTCCGGGTGGCGTCAATAAAGGTATCAAAATAATAAAATAATACTATTTATTGTTAACCAAGGTTTCGCCCCACTTGCAGGGCTTCTGATTCATCTATTTGTTCTATCTTATCTCTTTACCACATTTATAAGTAATCTACAATCTATGTGTCTAGGTATATATTTAGAACTTCTATCATACCTGGTTATATTTGTTAATAACTTATTAGTAACTTATTTCCAATCAACCTACATGTATGCTTCCTTATCTTGCTGTAATTATTTCTTTTTATATACCTTATAAGGGAGCGCGGTGGCCACGGGATAAAGCGCGTGGTTACTAACTCTAAGGACCCGAGTTCTAATCCGGCCAGGCAGAAAATTGTTTTCTATATATTCTATATATATCTATATTCTATATATTTCCACCCAACCAAAATCTGGCGGTCGAGCGTGATTCTGACCAAATCACCTCCTTGCACAACCATTGGTCTTGTAGCAGTACTCCCTTACAAAGTACTGAACCCCCTTCATGGGCTGAAGCGGTACAGATTTAATTTAATTTATATATTTAATAAAAATAACAATTGTTTTAAAATGTTTGAATTTTAATGTTTTGTAATTCTAAAATGTTTGTATCTTGTTTCATCATCTTTCATTTAGCCCTGACGAAGCCCTGCAATGTGGGGTGAAACGTTGGTTAACAATAAATAGGTTTCTTTTACTATTTAGATACCTTTATTGACCGCCACCCGAACTACCTTCCTACAATTTTTACTTTTACTTATATATATAGGGAGTATATAGTATTCCGATCGTGAAAATTTTCTTTTGAGCGTGAACACCCTATCAAAAAAATAAAAAGTCGCAGGAAACTGAAATTACATTTTAGACGGGTGTATGCCTGGAATGTAAAATCGCCCAACCGGAAGTGTCACTTCATAGAATCGGCTTTTCACATTTTTTTGGATTTTCTCAAAAACTTAATATTAGCTTGGTTTTTATCCTAATTGAAATATTACTAAAGAGCTTAAATGCCAAATATTCAAAAATGCTTCCTCTTAAGTAAATTAAATTTTGTATTTCTAGAATAATTAACCTTTTCTCATTGTTGAAAGTAATATAAAATGTATAAATATGAACTATGAAAAAATTCGGATTACTAACTGAAGGAGAAAAATGGAGAATTAAAGATATCAGTTTAGAGAGTAGAAAATCGGAGCAGCCTACCTTGTGCGATCTATCACAATTTTCTTGCAGCTATGTAATATTTTGTTAAACTGTTGTATTCTTGGCAGGAACAAAATTTATATTCATAAATCGTACCTCGAGAAACCTTCAGATACAAATTTTTATAGTAACAGAAAAGTTTTTTTTTTTAATTTATTTAATATGATTTACAACTGTACAAATAATAAATACAATAAGTAAATATGTAGTATGTTTCATATACACTTGAAAATCTTGGGAAGGAACCACCCATTGGTGGTACTTCAAGCATTTTTTAATTAGAAGGTCTCGTGGCCATCTTCTTTTCAGACGCCACAGAGGATTATCAGGGATTCTTAAGGATGAAAGATTAAGAATTAATGAGTTAGGATGAGTAGGGAGTTTGGAATGAAAAGACGCATATATCTTTTGGGCAAAATCTGCAATGAATGGGATGTTAAGGTCTTTATGAATGAGTTATTTGTGACGTAATAAGGACCATCAAGGATTTTACGTAGGATTTTGGATTGTAACGATTGGATGCAGGAAGAATTTGATGGTTTGGTGGAGCCCCAGAGCTCAATTCCATATGTCCAAATTGGTCTGATTATTGTAGTGTATACTAATTTTTTGTAGTGAATGGGAAGTTTAGAGCGTTTGTCAAGTAAGTGTTGTAGCAATCGGAATCTACGAGCAGTTTCTTGTCGTTTCAGTCTTGTGTGTGGATTGCAAGTAAGTCTCTTGTCAAGATGGAGTCCTAAGTATCGAATCTGTTCAACAGGCGTTAGTGGTGTATCTAGAAAGGATACTGTAGGGCAGGAGGTTAGAGGTTTACGACGGAGAGGAATGGTGATCTGATAGGATTTTTCAGGATTTATTTTGATTCTCCAGTTTTGACACCATTCTTCAATAGATATTATGTGTGTCTGTAGTGTTTGTAATGCATTAGTTGGGTAGTTGTTTACAGACAGTATACATGTGTCATCAGCGTATGTTATTAGGACTCTGTTAGGGTGGGTTGGCATGTCAGCTGTATAAACCGTATAAAGAAAGGGACCTAAGATACTACCTTGAGGAACACCGGTGGACTGAGAAAAGAGAGATGAGTAGGCTAGGTTATGATTTACTTTAAAGGTTCTATCAGAGAGGTAGGAGCGGATTATAAGGAAATATACAGAAAAGTAAAAATTTATTGTTAGAAACTTTCGCCTTCCAGGCTAAAATTTCAGTAAGTAAAAGTAGTGAGATGATTTTTCATGAGCTTTTTGAGGCTTAAAATAAATTGGAATAAAAAAATATGTAATTGGGACATGAATTCAAGGAAACTGCGCAGCCGAGGGAATGGGATACCCTGGAACTTGAAGCACAGACTTGGAACCAGACTTAGGTAATAATAAATGCACGAGTCGATTGTCGCGTTTGTTATATCTGACTACTTCTCGTGTTAATCAGACGTAAACAAACAGTGTAGAGCTAATGGGCACATTATTTTTCTTTCGACCATTTGGAACGAATTCTTAGGGACTCATGTGACCTGTGGCACGCGATCGAAGTACTTTTTGTGAGTTACATCACAAAGTTAAGGCAAAGTGAATTTTTATTTCGAAGAACTGAATAATTAAGATTATTTTAATTTACTTGCGAGTGTTTTGAGTAATGCATATATTTTTTTAGAGTGATGATTTCTTTGTTTTGTTTTTTGAGCCACAAAGCTGGATGGACTTGAACCAATAACCTTTTGGCTATTAGCCGAATTCGCTAATGAATGGCGACTCACGGAGGTCACTGATTGGTTTAATCTTAGGTTTTATCCTATTTTAATTTATACTTGAATTTATCCTTTTTAATTCAGACAATATGTCAGGAAATAATAATACGGTCGCTAGACACCTATAGAACTCTAACAATTCTGTAACAGTTTAATTAACAATGCAATTAACATAATAAAAAAAATTACTACTGAAAAAAACAAAAGTATCACATTTCTAAGTAATCCTAGGAAACCTAATTACAAGTATATAGTAACTTATCAAATAAACCTTACCAAAATATAACGATAAAAGTTTTAGCCTATTACCCAATAGTCAATTTATTTAAACATCCTTATTTTTTTTCCCATTACCTTCTTCCTACTTAATTATATTTTTTTCTTTTCACAATTCCTTATTGTATTACATTGCTTACCTTCCGCCTTTTCTACGGTCATTTTGCTTTTAATAATATTCTACCGTCACCTATTGTCTTTAAGTCATTTTTTATTTCCTGACTTTATCATCACTTATTTAGCCTGGCTATACTTTCTCTCTTAATCAACAATTTTCTGACCATTCTTTTAATAATTGTTTATTTTGTAATTTACTTAGTAAGCCTTTAGTTTATACCGTCAACAACTGCTGATTGGTTTAACATACTTTTTTTACGTTATGACACGTACGCCAACACTATCAATCTTATCAGATCCATACTTACGAGTCAGTAAGTTTCGCTGTTTATTTCAATTTTTCTTCCTTCTTCTCACCCCACACGTCTCTTCTCTCTTTGTTTCTTCCTTATTCGCTTTTTCTGACATTCTGTATTTATTTTAGCTTATTAACTTTTACTCATTTTATTATACATAACGTTTTCTTTCTTGTCCATTGTATCACGGATATCGTTTTATTTCCCCCATTTCACTGTTTTCATTATTCATTTATTTTTAATCACTATTTACATATTTTGTTGTGTTAATTTCAATTATTTATATTTTAATAACTTTTTTTCCTAATTTCATGTTTTCATTATTTTATTTTTTTGTAGTTCTTACTTCGTATTATATTATATTTTCTGTTAGTATCATCTACTATCTACTTAATTTATTGTTATATGTGTTTCCTATTTCGTATTTTTATTTTTATTGTATATGTATACATATATATATAATATATATGCCAATATATTTTTATTTTTCCCTGAATTAAGGCTGTTATCTCGTTTTTGGTTTCCAAATGTTCATTACATATACACATACAAAAGACAAGAGCTGAGTTTAGCAGATTCTTTGATGTACTTCCATGGATATTTGGCAAAGATCTGGGGTTTTGACCATTCAATCTCGCATCGCCCTTGAGGTCTTGGAACGTTGAATAAACGGCCTCAATTATATTTTCCTGTTACATTCTCACTTTTATAGGCTTCCCAAACCATCGTGGTAGTGAATTCAGCTTCAATGTAGAGGAATGTCATGTTTACATTGCGGCTTCTACCCGACGCCAACTCCATTATGTTCGTATAAGGGAAGATTCAATTTTGTGACTGCCTTCTGGGAATAAAAGAGGCCTTGCTCTGGACCAAATTTGACAAGAGGTATCATTCAGAGTAAAGTGTAACCCCAATTCATCTACAAGAATATTTAAAAAAAAAAAGCACGAAAATTTTATTATTCAAAAATTAATCAACTCGGATTTTATTATGACATTTGTTAAACAAATTTTTATTTCATACCTATCCAATATATTTGATTAAAAATTTTATATTTGGGAAAATAAAATTTATTGCAAAAGTAAAACTAAATTAATCTTGGTAAAACATATTTTCCATAGAAAAAAGGAACTAGGAGAAGATAAAAAAAAATATAAAACCTTTATAATTCTAAGAAGTAAGTTGATTAGATTGGTTTCCCCTTTGCCCTTTTAGGTTATAACCATTTTTAGGTTGATTTGGAACATCCCATTGAAATAGTTTCATAATAGGTTAAAAGAAGTAACGGTTTTATCAGATTTTATCAAGGAATGTAAATAAGTGATACATAAAGAAAATAATAATTTTAGAAGAAAAATATTGGAATCAATTTACATAAAGAAAACATAAATTGTACAATAAATTTTAAATCAGATTCTAAAGCAATAAACCACCATCATTCTGAAATTTTAAGTAAGATAAATGAGTATTCTTTAGTAAAATGTTACTTGTAAGTTGAAATGTTCAAATTCTCGAACTATCCAGATGTATATATATATATATATATATATATATATATATATGTGTGTAGGTACATGTATATATGTATATGTAGCTGTATATTTGGAAAAAAAGGGTGTATGTATGCAAAAGTATGTATAAAATAAAAATACAGTAATTATGTCATTTTAAATAATGTTAAATTCTAAGCAACAAATTGAAAAATAATTTTAATCTAATTGTAAAGAAATGAAGATTAGTAATAGAGTTATAACAGAGTCCTAATAGTACTATAGCCGGAAAGAAAAAAAGGCTGTCATTTCACCCCAATTTTTGGTTACTTTAATGAACACTATGTATAATTACCATTCAAAATTTATGAGTCTGCCAAGTGTAGATAGGGGGAATAAAAAATGGTGGCTGGTAGCTCTATATCTTAAAAACTATCAACAACATTAGAAAACCTAAGAGAACATCATTTAAAGTAGAGTAAATTTTCTAAAACATTAACCCTAATAGAGCTATTTACGTTCGACAGTTCTCAAGATATAGCTTTTTAAAAAGCAACATTTCCTAAAAATGTACTGAAAGATTAGTAGTTAATTTATTTTGAGAAATCTATATCTCAGGAGCTACGTGACGTATAAATGTCTATCAGCACTCAAATTATAGCTACTTTAATGTACTATAAAGTAGTTTTAGATCTTTATCTTCGTAGGAATAGTAATTTTCATGATATTTGCTAAGATAAATTGATTTATTGCTGTTCGGACAATAAGTTTGATTTATAAAAACCTTCATTCCAGAAACCATAAGACGTATAGATGTCTCTCAGAACTCAAATTAAAGCTAGTTAAATTTAAGTTTTTACTATAAAATAGTTCATAGCGTTTGTCTTTGTAGGAGTAGTAGTTTTTAAGATATTCGACAAAATAAATTTAAAAAATGTTAATTTTTAGTTGTTCGTATAAAATGCTTGATTTTTGATATCTCTAGACCCACAAGGCGCACATATGTCTGCCAGCACTTTATTTAAAGGAAATTTAACTTACTATAAAGTTGTTTGTTACACTCAACTTCGTAGAGGTAGTAGTTTTGATGATATTCGCTTATTAATATAAACTTGGCAAATGACTATTTGTCCGAATAACTTTAAATCAATTTATTTTAGCATATATCACGAAAACTACTGTTCCTACGAAGATAAAGGTCATAGACTACTTTATAGTCCATTAGACTAGCTTTAATTTGAGTGCTAATAGACATCTTTGCTTAGAATGGTTTTAGAGATATAGATTTTTCAATATAAATTAAGTAACTACTGATCATTCAGTACAACATTTTTATGAAATGCAGCTTTTTAAACAGCTATATCTCGAGAACTATTGAACGTAAATACCTCTATTAGAGCTCATATTTTAGAAAATTTACTGTACTTTAAATGATGTTTGATTAGATTTTCTAAAGTTGTCTGTAGTTTAAAGATATAAAGCTCTGAAGGAAATTTTT
>NW_027109708.1:540241-541142 GCF_000696795.3 Halyomorpha halys
TTTAACGTAAATAACTCTATTGGGGCTTAAATTTTAGCAAATTTACTCTACTTTAAATGATGTTCTCTTAGATTTTCTATTGTTGTTGGTAGTTTAAAGATATAAAGCTCTGAAGGAAATTTTTTTTCTTAATTTTTGAAACCATTTTTTTATTCGCCCTACCTATACTTGGCAGACTCATCAATTTTGACTATTAATTATACATAGTTTTCATTAAAGTAATCGAAAATTGGAGTGAAATAACTACCTTTTTTTCCTCTTGGGCTCTTGTACTATAACCTGTTGAAGGTAGGTTTCATAATGGTGGAAAAACAGTTTTTGGAGAATAGTTTCGTATTGGAATTATGTAGTTTTTAAGTGAATAATCATTTTAAAAAGATTTATTGAAACTGTTATGATATTAATTTAATATTTATTTTTGTTTTTAAAGATATAAGACAAGGGCAATTAGCCTGTAAAAAAGACAATTTAATGAATTATGTCATCAATGATTAAGGTTTTTCCAGAAACACGAGGGTGTGTGTGGAGGTAATATAATAATAAAATTTTTACTTTAACCTATGAAAACAATATTTGTAGGTTGTCTCTTTGAGAATGGCCTAAGTGCCAAAACGTTGGAGGTTTATTAAAATAGTTGAGAGAAAAAGTGGATGATTGAAGTTTATGTTAATAATAATATAAACCACTCTCAAACAATTAATATATTTCTCTTGATCCATTATTCCTCAGGTGAGCTTTTCTTGTAAAGAAGTCATCTCATTTCCCGAGTTTTAGCTCCGCTCTCGCTTTAATAAGTCCATCGTTTCAGGAGAAGTTAATTTTGCTAAGTTAACTTTCTTATAAATCCCAGAGAAAAGCTCGTATAGTTAATTATAACACTTTTCAAATTAAAATCTTTTTC
>NW_027109709.1:0-503 GCF_000696795.3 Halyomorpha halys
AGTGGCAATAATAAATTTTCACACAGAATTACATCGAGAATTTCTCAGAATCAATTAAAAAGAGCAAGGGTCTTATTCCTTATTATAACAAATGACACAGCCGCCCAAGTGATGCAGGATACCGAATATTTTTATATGAAAATTTAATAATGCATTTAATCTGCAATAATTTTGTAACTTACCCTGCTGAATAATTGACTTCTTTCAAAGTTTTAAATATTTTTCTTTTTAATAAGGATTATTCTTTATTTCCATTTATAATTTGTCCATAATTCAATCTGAGTAACTGTTATTCAATTAGTTTAATTACAATTACTAATTAATGTCTTGTTACTGAACAGCTATGTTTTCTCTAAGTACATTTTTTTTGTACATATTTTAACATAATTTCTTTAAAATATTATTCACATAATATATAATAAATACATATTTATGTAACTTTTTTTTAAGTTATAAAATTACTAATTAATTAGTAATTTATATTGTTGAATAATACAAAATTT
>NW_027109709.1:4408-5120 GCF_000696795.3 Halyomorpha halys
AAAATCCTCAATGCTCCTTACTTTGTCACAAATAAAATCATACATAAAGACCTTAATATTCCCTATGTAACCGATCTAGCCCGAACCAGATATCATTCCTTCCATTATAAACTCCCTAACCATCAAAACCCACTAGTTTCTAACCTTGCATCCTTCTCTATTCCTGACAATCCTCCAAAGCCCGAAAAAGAAGATGGCCACGAGATCTGCTAGTGTAGAAACGTCATTAGAGTGCTACCAATGGGTTGTTCTCTACACGCCTGTTTCACTCCATTATAACTGAGATCAAATTTAATATTATAGTGTACAGTTGTAAATTTCAATAAATATATTTTAAAAAATGTCAGCAATTTTTTTATTTTATTTAAAGTACAATGTAATGGTAACTAATATACAGTAAGTAATAATTACTAGATAAAACTAAATATTTTGCTGATTATGCAATTCTAACATGTTTACGTTTTAATGTACTCAATTTACATGTTTATATATTATGATTTTTTTTCATATTTTTTTGAGGGATTAATTTTAAAATTATTTATTACCAATCAAAATGGTTGATTTTTTTTTCATTTTTAAATTAATCAATCTACAAACAACATACAATTATCAAAAATTTCAACATTATTCGATTTACATATTTTTTATTAATATACATTTCTTTTCCAATTAAAAACAGAGTAATATAATTGAAAACACCATACTTAATATC